>NC_065521.1:47407133-47413883 GCF_006386435.1 Epinephelus moara | reverse complement strand
ACAGCAGCAGCAGGAGGCATCTGGCAGGACCACGGCAGCAGCACAACCACACACGTCACACTATGCAGGCACCGCTGCAATATAAGTTAACCTGAGAGACAGTGGAGCACAAAGGCTCCGGAGAAGAAGCCGAGTTAGTGACATAAAATAAATAAAGTAATAAAAGTCATAGTGTAATATGTCATGAAGAATTGATTAAAAAAGATCATAGAATAGTATGTCATGAAAACGTGACTAAAAGTCATAGTGTTGTTTGGCGTCAAAAAAGTATTTAAAAAAAATCATACTATGACCAAAAAAAATCATAAACACCTTTGTATGAAAAAGTCAATATATAGTATGTCTTAAAAAAGTAACAACACAGTATTACATAAAAAGTCACAAAAAAGTATGTCATTAAAGTCATGCAATAGTATGTCCTAAACCGTGTTTAAAAAGTCATAGTATAGTCTGTCTAAAAAAAGTGATAAAAAGTCATGAACTACCATGTCAAGAAGTCAAAGTATAGTATAATGAAAAAACTGATAAAGTTGTATTATAGTATGTTGGAAAAACAGCTAAAATAGTCTTAGAGCAGCATGTCGGAAAAAGTCATGGTATAGTATGTAGAAAAAAGTCATAGTATAGTATGTAGAAAAAAGTCATTGTATAGTATGTCGGAAAACGTCACACTAAAGCATGTTAAAAAAAAAAAAACCCGGCTGATAAAGTCATATTATAGCATGTCGAAAAAATGTCGAAAAAAGTCATGGTGTAGTGTGTTAAAAAACGGCTAAAAAAAGGGGGGCCAAAATAGTATGTCATACTATAGTATGTCTAAAAAAGTCATAGTAAAGTATGTCAAAAAAACTAATGAAAAAGTCATAGTGTAGTATGTCAGAAAAACTAATAAAAAAGTCATAGTATAGCATGTTGAAAAAACAAATTAAAGAAGTCATAGTATACTATGTTGAAAAAACAAATAAAAATGTCATAGTATGTTGAAAAAGCCATAGTATAGTATGTCGAAAAAAACTAATAAAAAAAAAGTCATAGTATAGTATGTCGGGGAAAAAAGCCAAAAAAGTCATAGGATAGTATGTAGAAAAAAGTCATAGTATAGTATGTCGAAAAAGTCAGTAAAGTATGTTAAAAAAAAGTCATTGTATAGTATGTCTAAAAACCAGCTAATAAAGTCATATTATAGCATGACAAAAAATGTCTAAAACGGTCATAGTATAGTATATCGAATAAAGTCATAGTATAGCATGTCGAAAAAACGTCTAAAAAAGTCAGTATAGTATCTTGAAAAGTCACACTATAGCATGTAGACAAAAGTCATAGTATATTATGTCGGGTAAAAAAGGCCAAAAAAGTCATACTATAGTATGTCAAAAAAAAAAAGTCAGTTTAGTATGTCAAAAAAAGCCATAGTATAGCATGTCAAAAAAACTGCTAAAAAAAAAGCCATAGTATAGTATGCTGAAAAAACTGCTAAAAAAGCCATGGTATAGCATGTCGTTAAAAACCATGAAAACAAGTCATAGTATAGCATGTCGTCCAAAATTGTTAAAAAAAAGTCATAGCATAGTATGTCAAAAAAATGCATAGTATAGCATGTCGAAAAAACTGCTAAAAAAGCCATAGTATAGTATGTCGTAAAAATCCATAGTATAGCATGTCGAAAAAACTGCTAAAAAGGTCATAGTATAGTATGTTGAAAAAAGCCATAGTATAGCATGTCGAAAAAACTGCTAAAAAAAGCCATAGTATAGTATGTCGAAAAAAGCATAGTATAGCATGTCGAGAAAAAAAAAATGCTAAAAAAGTCAGTATAGTATGTCAAAAAAATGCCCAAGAAAGTCATAGCATAGTATGTCTAAAAAAGTCATAGTATCGTATGTCGGAAAAAATCATAGTATCATATGTCGGAAAAAGTCATAGTGTCATATGTCAAAAAAACTGCTAAAAAAGTCATAGTATCATATGTCGAAAAAAGTCATAGTATAGTATGTCGAAAAATCTGCTAAAGCAGCCATAGTATAGTATGTCGAAAAAAGTCATAGTATGTCAAAAAAAATCATAGTATCACATGTCAAAAAAGTCATAGTATCACATGTCAAAAAAGTCATAGTATAGTATGTCAAAGAAGGTCATAGTATACTATGTTGAAAAAAGTCATACTATATTATGTCGAAAAAAATCATAGTATTGTATGTCGAAAAAACTGCTAAAAAAGTCATAGTATACTATGTCGAAAAAAGCCCTAGTATAGCATGTCGAAAAACTGCTAAAGAAGCCATAGTATAGTATGTTGAAAAAAGTCATAGTATAGTATGTCGAAAAAAGCCCTAGTATAGAATGTCGAAAAAAGTCATAGTATAGTACGTCGAAAAACTGCTAAAGAAGCCATAGTATAGTATGTCGAAAAAAGTCATAGTATAGTATGTCGAAAAAAGCCCTAGTATAGCATGTCGAAAAAAGTCATAGTATATAGTATGTCAAAAAAATCCATAGTATAGTATGTCGAAAAACTGCTAAAGAAGCCATAGTATAGTATATCGAAAAAAGTCATAGTATTGTATGTCGAAAAAAGTCATAGTATAGCATGTCGAAAAACTGCTAAAGAAGCCATAGTATAGTATGTCGAAAAAAGCCCTAGTATAGCATGTCGAAAAAACCCATAGTATAGCATGTCGAAAAACTGCTAAAGAAGCCATAGTGTATAGCATGTCGAAAAACTGCTAAAGAAGCCATAGTATAGTATGTCGAAAAAAGTCATAGTATAGCATGTCGAAAAAAGCCCTAGTATAGCATGTCGAGAAAAAAAAAGTCAAAGTATAGCATTTCAAAAAAAGTCATAGTATAATATGTCGAAATAAGTCATACTATATTATGTAGAAAAAAAATCATAGTATCATATGTCGAAAAAAGTCGTAGTATAGCATTTCAAAAAAAGTCATGGTATAGCATTTCAAAAAAAGCCATAGTATAGTATGTCGAAAAAAGCCATAGTATAGCATGTCGAAAAAACTGCTAAAAAAGCCATAGTATAGTATGTCGAAAAAAGCATAGTATAGCATGTCGAGAAAAAAAAAAAGCTAAAGAAGTCAGTATAGTATGTCAAAAAATGCCCAAAAAAAGTCATAGTAGAGTATGTCTAAAAAAGTCATAGCATAGTATGTCTAAAAAAGTCATAGCATAGTATGTCGAAAAAAGTCATGGTATCATATGTCGAAAAGTTATAGTATAGTATGTCGAAAAAGTCATAGTATAGCATGTCAAAGAAGGTCATAGTATACTATGTTGAAAAAAGTCATACTATATTATGTCGAAAAAAATCATAGTATTGCATGTCGAAAAAAAATGCTAAAAAAGTCATAGTATCGTATGTCGGAAAAAATCATAGTATAGTATGTCGAAAAATCTGCTAAAGCAGCCATAGTATAGTATGTCGAAAAAAGTCATAGTATCATATGTCGAAAAAGTTATAGTATAGTATGTCGAAAAAGTCATAGTATAGCATGTCAAAGAAGGTCATAGTATACTATGTTGAAAAAAGTCATACTATATTATGTCGAAAAAGATCATAGTATTGCATGTCGAAAAAAAATGCTAAAAAAGTCATAGTATCGTATGTCGGAAAAAATCATAGTATAGTATGTCGAAAAATCTGCTAAAGCAGCCATAGTATAGTATGTCGAAAAAAGTCATAGTATGGCATGTCAAAGAAGGTCATAGTATACTATGTTGAAAAAAGTCATACTATATTATGTCGAAAAAAATCATAGTATTGTATGTCGAAAAAACTGCTAAAAAAGTCATAGTATACTATGTCGAAAAAAGCCCTAGTATAGCATGTCGAAAAGAGTCATAGTATAGTATGTCGAAAAAAGTCCTAGTATAGTATGTCGAAAAAAGCCCTAGTATAGTATGTCGAAAAAAGCCCTAGTATAGCATGTCGAAAAAAATCATAGTATAGTATGTCGAAAAAACCCATAGTATAGTACGTCGAAAAAAGTCATATTATAGCATGTCGAAAAAAATTGATAAAAAAGTCATAGTATAGCATGTCGAAAAAAGTCATAGTATAGTATGTCAAAAAAACCCATAGTATAGTACGTCGAAAAAAGTCATATTATAGCATGTCGAAAAAAATTGATAAAAAAGTCATAGTATAGCATGTCGAAAAAACTGCTAAAAAAGTCATAGTATACTATGTCGAAAAAAGCCCTAGTATAGCATGTCGAAAAGAGTCATAGTATAGTATGTCGAAAAAAGTCCTAGTATAGTATGTCGAAAAAAGCCCTAGTATAGCATGTCGAAAAGAGTCATAGTATAGCATATCGAAAAAAGTCATAGTATAGTATGTCAAAAAAACCCATAGTATAGTACGTCGAAAAAAGTCATATTATAGCATGTCAAAAAAAATTGATAAAAAAGTCATAGTATAGCATGTTGAAAAAAGTCATAGTATAGTATGTCGAAAAAAGCCCTAGTATAGAATGTCGAAAAAAGTCATAGTATAGTACGTCGAAAAACTGCTAAAGAAGCCATAGTATAGTATGTCGAAAAAAGTCATAGTATAGTATGTCGAAAAAAGCCCTAGTATAGCATGTCGAAAAAAGTNTATAGTACGTCAAAAAATTGCTAAAGAAGCCATAGTATAGCATGTTGAAAAAAGTCATAGTATAGTATGTCGAAAAAAGCCCTAGTATAGCATGTCGAAAAACTGCTAAAGAAGCCATAGTATAGTATGTCGAAAAAAGTCCTAGTATAGCATGTCGAAAAAAGTCATAGTATAGTATGTCGGGAAAAAAAGTCAAAGTATAGCATTTCAAAAAAAGTCATAGTATAATATGTCGAAAAAAGTCATAGTATAGCATTTCAAAAAGTCATAGTATAGTATGTCGAAATAAGTCATACTATATTATGTAGAAAAAAATCATAGTATCGTATGTCGAAAAAAGTCATAGTATAGCATTTCAAAAAAAGTCTATATAGCATTTCAAAAAAAGTCATAGTATATTATGACGAAAAAAATCATAGTATTGTATGTCAAAAAATCATAGTATCATGTCAGAAACTGCTAAAAAAAAAAGTCATAGTATGGCATTTCAAAAAAAAAGTCATAGTATAGCATGTCGAAAAACTGATAAAAAGCCATAGTATAGTATGTCGAAAAAAGTCACAGTATAGTATGTCGAAACGAGCTAAAAAGGTCATAGTGTTGTGTGTCCAAAAAATGGCTACAGGTGATAAGACAATCAATTGATGCCTTTATTGTCATTTCACAGCTGTACAGTGTAATCAGGTGTCTCCAGTGTATACATTCAGAAATTCACAGACAAGCAGACACATTGAAAACTATATACATAATAGTGGCTGGAAAAACAAGTAATTATAAAAACAGGGTATTAAATCAGAGTAAGATAAACATTTGCAAATAGTCATGCAATATTGCACATATCAGGGTATGTAGCACATATACAGGATCCTATCCTCAGATGTTACGGCACATATCTTACAGTGTCGTTTAATTGCACTTGGGTAAAAGGTGGGTAAAAAAACATTCTGGTCAGGAGCATGTCAAAGCTGCCTCTGTGCAGTGGTGTCTAGAGTCTATGTGAGGTCCTGGGAGATGTTTGTGCCAAGGAATTTAAAGGAAGACTCTCTCCACGATGCCTTCTCTGATGTGTAAGGGAGTAGGTTCTTCGTTCTGTTTTCTGAAGCTAATTATTATTTCCTTTGTTTTGGAGATGTTCAGTGCTAGGTTGTTAGCTGAGCAGCATTCTGTCAGTCTGCAGTCCTCATCCCTGTAGGCAGACACATCACCATTGTATATCAGTCCAACCCAGGTGGTGTTGTCTGCAAACTTTATGATAGTGTTTGTGCTGTGGGTCCGTGTGCAGTCATATGTGTTAAGGGGGGAAAAAAAGAGGATCCATCACACCCCTGAGGGGTTCCAGTGTTGAGTCCTGCGCCCTCTTATGTTCATAGTATAGTTTGTCATTACATAAAGTGATTGTATGGTATGTCGAAAAAACTGCTAAAAAAAAAGTCATAGTAGAGTATGTCGAAAAAAGTCATAGTATCATATGTCCAAAAAAACTGCTAAAAAAGTCAGTGTCACCTGTCGGAAAAAGTCATAGTATAGCATGTCAAAAAAAGGTCATAGTATAGTATGTCAGAAAAAAAGAAAGTCATAGTATAGTATGTCGAAAAAGGTCATAGTATATAATATGTCGAAAAAAGTCATAGTATAGCATGTCGAAAAAACCGATAAAATAGTCACAGTATAGTATGTCGAAAAAAACTGATAAAAAAAAAGTTATAGTATAGCATGTCGAAAAAAGTCATAGTATAGCATGTCGAAAAAGTCATAGAATAGCATGTCGAAAAAACTGATAAAAAAGTCACAGTATAGCATGTCGAAAAAAGTCATAGTATAGAACGTTGAAAAAAATTGATTAAAAAAAGTCATAGTGTAGTATGTTGAAAAAAATTAATAAAAAAAAAGTCATAGTATAGCATTTCGAAAAAATTGTTAAAAAAAGTCATAGTATAGCATGTCAAAAAAATTTATAAAAAAGTCATAGTATAGCATGTCAAAAAAATTGATTAAAAAAGTCATAGTATAGCATGTCAAAAAAATTGATAAAAAAGTCATAGTATAGCATGTCGAAAAAAGTCATAGTATAGCATGTCAAAAAAATTGATTAAAAAAGTCATAGTATAGTATGTCGAAAAAAGTCATAGTATAGCATGTCA
>NC_065521.1:47393103-47404750 GCF_006386435.1 Epinephelus moara | reverse complement strand
TGATAAAAAAGTCATAGTATAGCATGTCGAAAAAATTGATAAAAAAGTCATAGTATAGCATGTCAAAAAAACTGATAAAAAAGTCATAGTATAGCATGTCAAAAAAACTGATAAAAAAGTCATAGTGTAGCATGTCGAAAAAATTGTCTAAAAAAAGGCGTCCTCTGAAATCACAAACTTCAGCCATCAGCACTATTAATTGACTAAAAACTTATGATCAGGACATGTAGTAGCTCGTAGACTCAGCAGCAGTTGTGATCTGTCTGATAAATGATTTAAATTCTTCCTCACCTGTGAATCAGGTTGTAACATCCTCTGCTCCTCTGTCTTGTTCCTCTTCCTGTGCAGAAGTATGTGAAGCACGCCAGTATGGAGGTTCCTCAGCAGCAGACGACAGTTGAGCTGCAGGAGTGCATCGAGCTGTTCACCACTGTGGAAACACTGGAGGAGGAGAACCCATGGTAACACACACACACACACACACACACACACACACTCTTGGTGATGAACAGCTGTGAAAGGTATAGAACAATGTGTGTGTGTTTCCAGGTACTGTCCGGTGTGTAAGAAGCACCAGCTGGCCACTAAGAAGCTGGACCTGTGGTCTCTGCCGGAGGTTCTCATCATCCACCTCAAGAGGTTCTCCTACACCAAGTTCACCAGAGAGAAACTGGACAGCATCGTGGACTTCCCCCTCAGGTACACACACACACACACACTCAGTCACACACACTCAGTCACACACACTCTGTAAACTGAACGGTGTGTGTTGTTACAGAGACCTGGATTTCTCCGGCTGCCTCCTGAGGAAAAGCCTGTCCAATGGGGAGCCTCCGAGCCGTTATGACCTCATCGCTGTGTCCAATCACTATGGAGGACTCAGAGACGGACATTGTAGGTCCCATGTTTCATCTGTCAGCTGAGATGATGCTGAATCACAGAGGTCATGTTTAACATTCACTACCTTGTTCACTCATAGTCGTGTGTGTGTGTGTGTGTGTGTGCGTGCGTGTTCTGCTGCAGACACCAGCTACGCGCGGAACAAAGACAACGGTCAGTGGTATTACTTTGACGACAGCAAGGTGACGTACGCCAGAGAGGACCAAATCGTGGTAAGACGCACAGAGTGGTGACTGATGACAAACATTCAAACATTTACTTTAATCAGATTTAAAATGATCAGTTTTTAAAAACATGTTTATTATGGAGGACGAACGCTGTTAAATGACTCCAAAAAAAATTAATACGCTTTCTAATGTACCACAATATTAACAATAAATATGAAAAACATTTGACATGAAATTTCAGTTTCAGTTAGCTTCTTTGTTTGCCTTTCTATAAATTTCTCTATTTACTTTCCTATTTAATTTTCCCTTTTATTTTTTTTAATTTTCAAAATAAATAAAAAATAAATACAATTAAAATTCTAAAAAAAAACAAAACAAATTAAAATGAAAATATCATTCAGTATCACCTTTAATCATTCAATAATTTTGGTACATGTAAATTTCAAAAAAACAAAAAGTAATTTGCTTATTAATTTTGGCAGTGTTCGACCTCCATAGTTCAGTATTAATTCTTTCATTTACTTTTTCTATTTAATTTTCTCTTAAATTTATTTGTATTCATTTTTAAAAATAAATAAATAAATGCAAAAACAAATACATTAAAGTGAAAATTAATTGGAAAGTAAATACGGAAATTTAATACAACAGTAAATAAATAAGCAAATTAATATGAAAATATTATTTATATTTTTGGTACATTTAATTGCTTGTTAATTTATCATTCATTTATTTTTGATTATTTATTTATTTTGGCAGCTCCGTAGTTTTTAACAAAACAACACTATATGACTGATTAAGATCATAAACTCAAACCTGTTAATAATTTGTTGTCGCGCAGACCAACGCTGCCTACGTCTTGTTCTACCATCGACAAGACAAGATCAGAATACCCACTCTGCCCGCCCCCAACACAAGCCCCGCCTCCTCCACCCAGCCCGCCAACGACATCACTTCCTGCAAAGACGATGACGCGGAACTGGGCGGTGCTGCCGCTGCTGCCACCTCCTATGTCACCATGGAAACAGAATAAATGAACTGTCAAGATTTTTAGTTTAATTCTACTTTTCAGTAATTCTCTTTTCTTCATCAGAACAACAGGCCTCTTTTAGTTTTTTCTTATTTTCCAACAACACTTGAACTTTGTCTGAAAACTTATTTTATCCCCGAGTTAGAAAACAACAGCAGCACGGCTGCAGGCTGCGTCTCAAACCTCCTCAGCTCTTATTCTCTGTTAACATGTCGCTGTCTGTTCGGTCGTTAACGTGGCCACTTGTTACTCAGGTAGTTTGAAGGTGATCTGGAGGTCACGTTCAGACTGTTGATCTGAGCCGAAACAACACTTTGAATTCATAATTCCAGTTCGGAGGAAACATTTCATCTTTACTGATCGATCAGAACTCACGTGCTGTTTGATTATGAAGCCTGGAGTGAGCTGCAGAATAATAACAGCCTTTTACTGTGTTTAATTAGAATCAATAGTTTGTAAAAAAAAAAAAAAAATATTTATGTCCTTTTTCTGTCTTTAAATGATGAATCAATAATTAGCTTTTAAAATGGAACCACAGAAATTTATTGGGAAAACGTTTTTAAATTTGAGTTTTCATGCACTTAACATATTCCATCTAACAGATCATTTGCTTTAATATTTACAGTTTCCCTTTAGTGATATCTTTAATTTGTCATCAAGGTGCTTAAATTAAAATTAAAAAAAAAAAAGGTGACATTTTAAGGTGGCAAACTGCTCACACGTCTTGTTAAGGCCTTTTAAAACGTAATTTTATTTAGAATTTTATTTTACTCAGTTTTAAATTAAATTACTAATTCGTCATTTAAAGACAAAATAATTAAAAAATGCTCGAGTTTGAGAATCCACAATTTAAATCCATTCATAAAACGTGAATAAAAAACATAATTAATTTAGTTTTTTTCTTAACTGATACATTTTTAAATGTGAGTAATGTTAAACAGTAAAAGTTAGTAATTATTCAGGCGCTCACACCAGGGTCCATATTTGATTAGAATTCATTTAATATTTAAAGCTGAAAGGACGGCAGTGTCTCTGGCGAGTTCCTGTTTATTTTTTCTTGCGAAATTTTTGGTTCATTTGGCAAAAACAGTCCTAAAATTTATCAGTTATTCTTTTGCTTCTGCAATACAAGATCCAGATCCAGAAACACTTAATTTTACAAGTTAAAGCTATTAAATATTAAAATAAAGTCGTTATATATTTTAAATTAACTTGAACTGTCTGCAGACAAAATAAAAAACTCGACGGTTTATTTTACTCAATAGAACCTCATTAAAGTGGCCCGCAGCGCAGCGTGAAGGGGATTGTGGGTAATCAGGAGTGTGTTTATAGCAGAGAAACAGATAATTTAATATTGAACAAAGCTGTTGAGAAATGAGAAATTAATTTGTCTTTGTATATTTTGGTTGTTTCCTTCTGGTATTTATTTTTGTAATGGAATAATTCCAGCTGTCACATGACTACAGTTTGTTTTTGATTATTTGATTTCAACTGATGATCCGACTGGTGCAGGACATTGAGATGCTTATTTTTCATATTTATAGATACAATTTGTATTCAGGCATAAAATTATTTGACAGAAGGACGGACGCAGGTGAGGTTTCCTCCTCGAGGTCAGAGCGAGCTCTCACTGATTTTAACCCGGCTCTGTGTACAGTATTTTTGTATTGTAAGAAATGTATTATTATTATCATTCCTGGGTCGAGCAGGAGGGAAGCTGGGGCTGA
Source organism: Epinephelus moara (assembly GCF_006386435.1). Lineage (NCBI taxonomy): Eukaryota > Metazoa > Chordata > Actinopteri > Perciformes > Serranidae > Epinephelus > Epinephelus moara. The sequence continues at coordinate 47,400,929 of NC_065521.1, read as the reverse complement.
TTTCTTTCTTTGGTCTTCCTGTCAAATATCAGATGAAAATATTTTATTGTACTTTCAATCTTTTGATATGAATAAAAGGATGATTATTATCACGATGAGACCAGGTGAGTTTTTACACTTCTGTTGATTTAAAAATTTTGTCAGACTCTGTGTTCACGCACACTGTGTCCCAACAAACTTCACGTCTATTTCCCACCAGTTTGTGCACACAGGTAACAAAGTTGTGCAGGTAGTGAATCAGAAATCTGCAGCTCCCAACACCACTAAAAAAGAATGCTTACCAGCTTCAAGTAAAAAGCAGTGTCTTATGAAGGGATGTGAACCTGGCTGCTTAAGTGCTGTACAATACAGACGAGGGAGATTCAGTTAGTTGTGATGGCACCTTTATTAAACTGTTGGCACTCACTTCAAGTCGCTCTGGATTACAGCCTCAGCTGGATGACCACAGTGTAGAAAAGTACATGCAAAGTGTCCGTCCTGCAGGGTGAGAACAACAACACGCCTGCTGCCATTTAAACCTCCATAAAAATGTCCCAGTCGTCTTTAAACGCAGCTCCAGATTTCTGCGTCACACCCAGAGAAAAACACCTTCCTGAGAGGCTTCGTCTGATCAGACCTGGTGCAGAATCTGCTGGTTTACTGAAACAACCTGGTGATCTGGAACATCTGGGAACCCTCGAACTGATCTGCTCCACGCCTCAGAGGATCCTGGAACACTGAGAACACAAAGCAGCAAATATTAAATACAAAAAATAAAAGTTATCTCAGGGTGCACATGTATTTTTTAATATGTGCCAATCCTCTGATGAAAACTGAGCCAACAGCTTCAGTTGCAAACAGACAAGACACTGGTCAGCTATTTAAAACCTGGTTCCTTCTTTTAACCATCACAATGTTTAATAAAAACATGAGCTGTGTCATAATCTTGCACAAACACACTGGCTAGTTTTTGTTTCTTTAAACCAATCACAGTCGTGTTGATCAGCACTGAGCCCAAAATTCAGGGACAGTGTTTTTGCAAAACAGTGTTTGGGGTGAACTTGTTGAAGTGGAACATTTGCACGTGGGGAGCCGAGCCCTGCCCTGTCACACGGCCCCGCAAAAGAAGATGCCACAAAAACAAAAGCAGCCACGTGTCACTGTGTGATTGAACTTTCAGTGATTAAAAAAGACAAACATAATTTGATAATCAGAGCCTTCGAGGTGACGCCTGACTTAAGTTCTGGAGGAGCTCGCTGGACCTACTGGCTCCATGTGGCTCCAGCAGAACCTTAAAATATTACAGAAGCTCATGTGAAGAGGAACAGGTCTGTAAATTGGTGAAGTCACTGTCACTGTCACATGCTGCTGCCAGATTTAAAAGGTAACAAATCAGGTGTCAGAAGACACTAACATCAGGCCGAGCGCCCTGTGAGACAGTCTGGGTTTTTCTGAGGTGCGTTCACAGGCTGTTTTATTTGTTGTAGATCTTTACAACAATTCACAGAAACATTAAAGCAGCTGAATCTTACTGAAGGATCTACATCTTTGCTAGAATGTGCCATTTTCTGTGTCTTAGTTGCAGCTCTGAGGTTGTTGTTTCCTGTAGCAAAGGGGATTTGGATAGGGTAACACGCAGACAGTGGAAGAGGGGAGAAGGCCGGCTAATAACCACAGACTACATCCAGTGAGTCAGACTAGCTGTGTCATAACTTACGATCATTACGTACATTTTTTAAGTCACTATGTCATGCACAACTTTTCCACTCTTAGAATTTAGAGACTCATAAAAAGGCAAGAAGTCAATTTGGTGCCACAATAATCAGCTTCTAGTATTTGTGTACGTTGTGCTCCAGAACCTTCAGACTCATCAGTGTTGTCGTTCTACAGCGTTCAGAACAGAGCGTGTTGTAAAGAGACGGAGGTGTCGAACCTTCACAGACGCTCCAGAGCTCGCAGGTCCTCGTCGATCTAGAACATGGTGGACTTGATGTCCTGGCTGAAGAAGTTTCCAAAGTTCAGGTCTCTGGACATCAGCTCCTCCTCCACGTTCTCCAGCGCCCACTTGTGTTCCACGATCTCCAGCGCCTCCCACTCGCTCTGACACAAACAAACAAATAAACAAACAGGGAGACATGACTCTCAGCAGAAGTGTACAACAAGTTATTTGCTTTAGCATTAGCTTGGGTGTTTTGGCGCGAGATGAAGAGTGAGATCTTAATTTATGAGACGACCAGGATCTGACAGGTCAAAGGTCATGTAGGTCATGTGTTATGTCTGTAAACATTATGTGGAAATGTGTAGTTTCTGTTAAATATGTACACAGCTGTCACAAACAAATGTAATCAGCGATCAAACCTTTCATTATTCTTTCTGACTTTAATGTTTCACCTTAAAAGCCTTGTTGGGGTCAGGGGGCATCGCCATGGCAGCGCCCGTCATCTGGTCCTGCATGATCCGTGACTGGTCAGCAGCTGTAAGTTAACGACAGCTTTAATAAATAAAATCAGAAAATCAAAAACAGACGAGGTTTAATGTCCGAACTGTCTCAGTGTTCATGTTTTCACAGCTTTGCAGCTCTGACAGGTTTTTGTGAGACTTTCAGCAACAACTGTGAACACCAGCTGTGTTTTAACTGGCCTTTTTAAGATTCACAAAAACCACAAGTTTATTCAAGTTCACTTCGACCTAGTCCACACAGACGTGGGTATTTCTGTTAACATAGTTTTTTGTATTGTGTTTTAGCCTTCTGTCCTCACACTGACTGCACCTTAGGTCACTAGCTAGAATTACTGCCTTGCTGGTGTGTGCCTCTGCAAACCAGTGAAGCTGCAGTTACACTTTACATCCATGTCTGTGAAATCACGGAAGCAAACATCTTCAAAATCTTCAAAATTAGAAATGTTCCCCCTCTGTTCCTGAGATATGACGCTGAGTAATGAACTGAGAAGTGTTTTTGCAGAACATTGTGATGTCACAGTGAAATATTTGTGTGAAGATTTGTCATAATTAGTAGGGGTGGGGAAATAAAATAGATTTTTAGATGCACTGATTCTGTCTTGAACGATGCGAGCATCGATGTGGAAAACTCAATCGATTTTAATTTTATTTTTTAATGCTTATTTTTCAAATGACCGTAACTAAGAAATTAATTAAAGAGAGGGAAGTGAGCACAGCAGGAGGAGTGTGACAGCTGACGAGGAGAGTGTAATTTTGAGTGATTTAGTGGAGTCTTTGTAAATAATATCTAGTGTTGTAAATAATAGTATTTGTGGTTTTTGAGAGCTTTTGAGTTTTTTTATGCCGTGTTTTCGTCGTGTTTTCACCATAGTTTGTAGTTTGCCACCGTCTTTTTTACAATAGTTGGTGTTTTTATAGTTCATAGATATAATCAGTTATAGTTTTGTAAATACTGGAGGAGAAATGTCGAGGAGGTCGACGAGGGACAGGAGAGTCCCGTTGAGATTTGTGGATGAGGAGGATGGACCGGTGGAGTGTAGTGATCTCAACCTAAGTAATACAGTTTGTATGCACTGGATATGTATTCCCAGCTTTATTACAATATATCAACAAATCCAATTATATGATTTTCAGACATAAAAACAAAAATTATTCAAAACAAGACTCTAAATTATTTATCAGTGACATTGAAATTAAACAGGTCTCTCATGCCAAATTTGTAGGTGTTATTGTTGATGAAGGCTTTACATGGAAAAACCATATTGAGCTTGTGTGCAAAAAAATTATGAAGTCTTATGGCATAATTAGAATGATTTCTTCTTTAGTGAATCGCTGCTGTCTTCTGACATTGTATTACAGTTTAATATACCCATATTTATCTTATTGTAATATTATTTGGGCCAGTACATTTCCTACTTCTCTTCACAAACTTTTTTTGTTGCAACTTAAGATATTATCAATTTTTGATATTAATGTGTATCAGACATGTATTTTTATGTTTAACTGTATTCAAAAGGTTTTCCATAATTTTTTCATACCAAATTCCAGTATTCATTCATATCCTACCAGGCAACCAAAAAATATTCATTGTCATTTCTCCCGCACAACATTAGGTCAGTTCAGTATAGGATTCAGAGGTCCTACAATGTGGAATTCAAAACCTTCTATGATTAAAAACTGTTCCTCGGCTCCACTGCTGAAGTCCAGGCTTAAATATATTTTGCTAGGTGAATAACTTTGTGCTTTTTGTTACTGTCATTTTGTGTTTGCTGTTTTATCTTGATTTGTTTTGATTATTATTAATGTCAGTATTATTATCATTATTATTATTGTTATCTCAATGTTATGAAATTTGTTTGGATGTTTTTATTTTCACTTTGCTTTAGGCTCTTGTGTTGAATTGGTGATGTACTGTATTTAAGGAGTTGAGGCCCCGTACAGGCCCATCTGGGTCTCTTGCCTCTGCTCGGAACCTTTATTTTGTGATGGACATTTTTTTTTTTCTATTGTCTTGTGCAATGGTGCGAAATAAACAAAATAATAAATAAATTACAATAATGTTTTTCAATATCTAGTGTACATTTTCTTATTGGCTTGTTTTAGAATCAAGAATCGTTCTATTATCAAAATCGTTGCCCTCAGAATGGGAACTGAATGGAATCGTGCGGTGCCTAGAGATTCCCACCCCTAATAATTAGCACATGAATTTTTGAGTTATGGCCAAAACATGTTTTGTGAGGTCACACTGATCTTTGACCACAAAATTCTACCCAGTTTCTTCTTTAGTCCAAGTGGACCTTTGTGTCAAATTTGAGGAAATTCCCTGAAGGTGTTTTGAGATATTGCATTCACGAGAATGAGACTGATGCAAGGTTGCACTGACCTCGACTTTTGACCATCAAAATCGAATCAGTTTATCATTCAGCCCATGTGAATGTTTGTGCCACATCTGTACAAACTCCCTCAAGGTGTTCCTGAGATACTGCATTCATGAGAATGAGACGCACAGACGGACAACCCAAAACATAATCCCTCTGGCCGCAGCTATTGCTGGCATAGAAGCGTAAAAATCTGTGTATGAACAGTTCATGAATGATTCCAATATTTTGGTCTTGTTTGTAAAATATCACATTTAATCTAAAGCAGCTCTGTGTTTTTGACTTATTCAAAAAATCTCAAACAAAACCCAGAAACAAAACAGTGAGAAGTCAAAGACCAAAACCTGACACTCACCGTTGTCCTGTCCCAGTATGAGGCTGTACATGCTCCTCAGTCCAAACACATTCAGGAAGTACCAGGACGCTGAACTCACCCTGCACGGTACGGAGACCCACAGTGGCCAAAATTAATACACAGGACATCACTGAATAAACACAGACTAAATATATGAGCATGAAAACCTGTTGTTGTGAAATAATCAGTTTAGTTTTATTTAACTTAATTGTTATTTTGGTTAATTTTATTTCCCAATACCAAGTATTTATTTGTCAATGAAGACACATGGTGCAGAGCCTGTTCTGTTATCAGCTGCCCACTCATTCAGACTGAAGCCAGACTACATTACATTAAATTAAACACATCATAATTTATGTCTGCACGTGGTTCTATGTGGTGTTGTCAGTGTGGATGTTTACCAGGAGGCGTCCAGAGACAGCAGGTCGATTCCTCTCTGCAACATGGGTTTGAACCTCAGAGTCAGAGGGAACGGCACCTTGGCTGGAGGACAAATTAATAATTAATAAAAAACTACAGGAGGAAAAACTGCTGCGTATAAGAAGAGCATACACAGCTGTGATCATGAGATGCTTTTCTGTACGCTCCTGTGAAATTATTAAAATCTGACTTCACTGCATTATTAAACCCAGCAGGCTGCAGCTGTGATGTCACATGCCAGCTGCTGAGTGAGTTCCCTCTGAGCGGTAAGAGAAGTAAAACATTCAGGACGCCACAGTTTATTCCACACGACTGAAGCTGCTCCTCTTTTTGGAAGGAGTCTCCAATAATTTCACTTTCAACCGTGCTTGTTGTTGCCGTGGGTAACAGTATGACATCAATATGTGAACAAGTCAAACTAGTATCACAATATGAACCATTGCTCATTCTCAACTAGCTACTCAGAGATAACAAGTTAACTGCCTTTGGAGAAAGTTTCATGCAACAGTAGCAGTGCTGCTGAACGCACACAGGGGAAACACTGAGATTAGCGTCACTCAGAGTTGCTGATTTTCTTCTAATGGTGAAAACATGACAGTGTCTGATATGTTAACATGTTAATGATGACAGCTGAAGAACTCACTTATGACGAATCCAGAGAAGGCCCAGTTGATCCATCCACCAATCACAATCATGGGCAGGACGTTGGTCAGGTTTCCCTTCATCATGTCTGTCAACATGCTGCTGTCTGTAACACACACACACACACACACACACACACACACACACACACACACACACACACACACACGTTAATGTTTGTTTGCTTATTTATCTCCAGAGTTACAGTAACAACAACAGTGGGAACTCTTCCTGACCTCCACATATTGTATTAACAGGGGCTGCACGATATCAGGAAAACCTGCGATATGCAGTATCATTGTTGAATGTTGTGATGATGAAGATGAAGAGTTAGGTGTTCAGTGTAGTGAGTCCCTACAGGTGGTCGTTTTAATAGGTCTCCAGTGATATTTGTGTCTTTTGACAGACTGTAGTATGAAACTGGTGTTTGATGTTACATATGTAATTCTGGTTATATTCATGTATGTTGAAAATGTATCTGAAAGGTAAATAACTTTAATCTCCAGGGCTGGTACCTGCGGTTATTCCACAGGCTAGTTAATAACATGTCGGGCAGGAAATCCAAAGTGTGGGATCATTTTGAGAAGGTGAAGGACGAACCCAAGGTGATATGTAAACTCATCTTCATTGGTCGACTACAAACATGACGTATCATCTGAAACATGGAAGTAGCTACATGCCCATTAGCCCACAGCGTCATTAACAGGCGGCTCGCTCAGTGTGTGACGTGCACTTGGAGATAAAATATAGGCCTATATTAATGAAGGTTCATTAGTACGGTTTGTATTTCTCTGTAATGTAGCACAGTGTTAACAATGTTACTGATACTATTCTTTCTCACACCTTCAACTCAAACCACCAAAATATATCATTTAATCATTACATTCATATCAGAAACATGCAGGAGACTAGTCCACTAATGGACCCTGATGACGACTGTTGGTCCACTGATGGACCCTGATGACGACTGTTGGTCCACTGATGGACCCTGATGACGACTGTTGGTCCACTAGGAACATTCAAACCTGATGCCATCTCAGGGTTTAACTAACTCAGAGTTTTCACTAAACCTGTTTTCTGAAACAGGGCCCTGGATGTGTCATGATAAAGACACATACACACCTACCTGTCATGGGGTTCTTAGGGACGACCTTCCTCTTGACCTTCTTGAAGAAGCCGGTCTCTGTGTTGTTGAAATAATGTTTCCTCATGGCGAAAGACTGAAACAGTGAAAACATGTTGACACACAACAGCTCACAGCTTTTAAAGTCACAGAGACAGAGACGTGTCCTCCAGAAGTCTTTCAGCATTTCATCAACATGTCTACAATACATATTTTAATATATATCTAGACAAGTAAATTACTCTGTAACATGGACGGCAGATTTCTAATGTTTACTGAGAGATGGTCTAATAGGAGAATAAAATGATTGCTGCTCTGATGACAATCCAGAGTTAAAAATCCAGTCTAAGAGCATTACTAATCTCTGTGAAGTATTTTGGCATAATAGAGCTATTTTTTTTTAGCGTAGTGCTGTTTTTGCTCTAAACACATTTTAGAGAAAATTCTCTTTTATTTCCAAACTTTCACT
>NC_065521.1:47391957-47392603 GCF_006386435.1 Epinephelus moara | reverse complement strand
CCTACTAAAGTTTCACATGCCTAGCTCAAAGCGTTTGTGAATTATTCAAAAAAAGACATGAAAAAAAGCAGGCCTCAGAACCCAGATTGCACCCCGAACGGTGACCTTTGACACTTCTGAAAGGCGCACGGGTCTGATACTCGGCACAGTGGATGCTCCTTACCTCCTGATAAACATACTCGAATATCAGCATCCTAGCTCAAAGCGTTTGTGAATTATTCAAAAAAAGACATGAAAAAAAGCAGGCCTCAGAGCCAGTTCGCACCCAAAACGGTGACCTTTGACACTTCTGAAGCTCGCACAGGTCTGAAACTCGGCACGGTCGATGCCCCTGACCTCCTGATACACATACTCTAATGTCAGCATCCTAGCTCAAAGCGTTTGTGAATTATTCAAATAAAAAGACATGAAAAAAAGCAGGCCTCAGAGCCTGATGGCACCCCAAACGGTAAACTTTGACACTTCTGAAGGTCGCACGGGTCTGAAACTAGGCACGGTCGATGCCCCTGACCTCCTGATACACATACTCTAATGTCAGCATCCTAGCTCAAAGCGTTTGTGAATTATTCAAAAAAAGACATGAAAAAAAGCAGGCCTCAGAGCCTGATGGCACCCCAAATGCTGAACTTTGACACTTCTGAAGGTC
>NC_065521.1:47382662-47391486 GCF_006386435.1 Epinephelus moara | reverse complement strand
CACACAGGTCTGAAACTTTATGCTTTGGTCACCTGTGGCGTCCTGATGCGCATACTCAAAGGTCAGCCCCCTACCTCAAAGCGTTGATGAGTTATTAAAGGAAACACAGTACTTCTTAAAAAACGTGTCTTTTTGGCTGCTGCACGGCGACCTTTGACCTCAGGGGCCCCAGCTTCGGACCAGAGGATCCCCCGGAGCCACTAAACAATAATCCGGAAGAAAAAACCCCCAAGTCCTGTAGATTTCTTAATTGGCTGTGTCACAAACTCAAAATCAGGAGCTGTCTGACTTATGCCCTCTTACACCCTTTGACCAGACTGGAGGTGTTGGAGGAAATGTTTTTCTAAAAGTCGCAGGAGTCTTATTTTTTTATATGTTGTTCGGGGGCCCAAGACGAGCCGGTAGACGTCAGTTAGGTTCCGATCGGCCCAGTAGTTTCCGAGGGGCGGGCCTCGAAATGTTAGCATTTTTCAACCAATTAAGGCTCACCACGGCCACAAAAATGGACCGAACCACGTGAAACTTGGGCTGCGGGCCTTACGTAAGACCTGTATCAGTCTCCCTGAGTCCCAACTCTGTAGACACTCTGCAAAGGTAACTAGCTCTGCGGTGGTCGTATCGCAACGGGACAAGAAAATCCTAGCAGAAGGCTCTGTGGCGCACGCCATAATCTGAAATCAGGCAGAAATTCCAAAAAACGGCTTTGCTGGCCTTGTTTGACCTTTGTTCATTTTCGGCTACTTCTCCTATTAAAACGGCTCCCAATCTTACCTGGAAGGTCGCACGGGTCTGAAACTCGACACAGTCGATGTGCCCGGTCTCCCGATCAATATGCTTTTATCTCAGGCCCATGCCTCAAAGCGTTTGTTATTTATTCCAAAAAAGCAGGCCTCACAGGCCCAAAAACGCAGGCCGAACGGTGACCTTTGACACTTCTGAAGGTCGCACGGGTCTGAAACTTTTCATAGTTAAAAGGTAGCCCATCCTGACCTCCTCTTTTTTTGGGCTACTTTTCACAGTTAAAAAAATAGGCCCATATTGACATCTTCCTTTCTGGTCTACTTTTCTAATGCCAATCAATCAATCAATCAATTTTATTTATAAAGCCCAATATCACAAATCACAATTTGCCTCACAGGGCTTTACAGCATGTGACATCCCTCTGTCCTTGGGACCCTGGCAGCGACAGAAGGAGGGATACCTCTCCCATGACGTACAGACATGCAATAGACAGAAGGTGGAAGGTGACGGGCTGCAGGAGACAGAGAGAGAGAGAGAGAGAGAGAGAGAGAGAGAGAGACAAAATTTTTAGACAGTAAAATTTTAGAGAATAATTCCAGGGGGGGGACAAAGAAAAAAAACACACACAATACTGAACTAAAATAGAGCCCATATGTAGTACTAGTGCTGTCCAAGGTGCTGAGTGTGTCTGGAGCAGACCAGGTCTCTGTCTCCCCGTGCGCAGTAGTGTGAATGTTTATGTAGGCCTGCACGATTAATCATACTTTCATCGTCATCGCGATGTGCAGGTGCTCGATAAACACATTTCAAAAGTTGGTCTGACATGCCATAAGTTTTGCTTACATGCGCCATGCTTTCACACTCAGCATGCTGACATTTGGTCAATCAGATGGAGCCCTGGACTCATGGGCCATGCATGCACACCATTTAGCCAATCAGATGACGCCCAGCTCCGCTCACGTTCCTGCAGGATAATAAGATAATAAATAAGAAAAAGCTCTTTAAGCTCTTTTCCCTCTGAGATTCTTTCATTGCAATTTTGCCCATATCGTGCAGGCCTATATTTATGCTATTAAGAAAAGAGAGAAAACATGTCTCTCATTGTCATATGGCTTCATTCATCAAAGACAGAAAGTCGATCTCTCTCCCTCTTTTTTCTCCGGCCCAGCGCACACTTACAGCACGTGAGGAGCAGACTCGCTGGCGCCCCTCATTAAAGCTCCCAATTATTGTCACCTCTCGCCTCTCCACCCTTTTCTCAATTCCCTTTTATTAAGAAAATACTGTAGCGGGGTGTCGGTAATCCGTGTATCATTCGTTCTTTCTATTTTCAATTGTCAATCAAAAATCAAAAAATGAAAAAGTGACAGATTATTTTTTTTTATTTTTTTTTAATCTAACACAAAAGACGAAAAAGTGTCTGGTTTTTCATATTTTTACTTTAGGTTCAGATCAAAAATACGAAATTGAATAATGGGACACAGGACTGAATTTGATTTTAATATTTATTTATTTATTTCGTATTTTTGATCTGAACCTCAAGTAAAAATATGAAAAGCCAGACATTTTTAGATTAAAAAACAAAAAACAAAATAAACCGTCACTTTTTAATTTTTTGATTTTTGAGTGACAATTGAAAATAGAAAGAACGAATGATACACGGATTGTCGGTGGCTTCATTATTTTTTGTCTTAATTTCCTTTCCTTTTTACTTGTGCACTTGCTGAGGGATGTTGCAGCTGACAGAGAAAGTTCCCTCATCACAGAATGATTTTTCCTCTCTTTACTTTTATAGATGACCAAAACTAAGAAATCGGGTGAATGCCCCATTTGTGGACGGGAGCTCAAGGCCCTGTCGAAACACTTAAGGCAGAGCCACGGCCTTCAAAACCCAAAGGAAAGAAGTATTTTAAATAACCTGGTCACTGGCCGAATTTCTATTAACGCTGGGCCATGCCCTTTCCCCCTCTGCTCGCCCTACGTTCTTCATCTGGAAAAACACCTACGCCGCCATAAGGACGTCACAATCGGGAGGATCAAGAGCAAAATTAAGGCCCTCAAACGGGACTCTGCAGTCCAGCAGCTGGCTGCCCTGAGGGCCTCCAATCCCACCCCACCCATGATGAGCATGCTAGACATGCAGGAGGAGTCGGAGGAGGAGGAGGGCCAAAACCACTGTCAGAATGCCACCTGCCGGGCAAATCGGCAGCGGGTGGGTGAACTGGAGTGGGAGGTCCGGGACCTACGAAAGGTCATTGCTGACCTCAATGTGAGTAAATGAAAAATGAGTATGTCATCATTAATTTGCAGTCCTGTTTTTCTCTTGCTGGTTTTGTCATGACATGGCTCACTGGACAGTAAAAGCTATCTATCTATATCTTGTCTTTCCTCCTCCTGACTAAGCAGAAGCGGCAGCCACGGCAGCAGCAGCAGCAGCAGGCGGGACCTCAGGGGGGACCCTCATCCCCCTCCTCCTCCTCCTCCGAGAGCTCAGAGGAGGAGGAGCAGGAAGAAGAGCAGCAGCAGCAGCAGCAGCAAGTGGGACCCTCATCCCCCTCCTCCTCCTCCTCTGACAGCTCAGAGGAGGAGAGCTCAGAGGAGGAGATTAATAAAGTATAATAAAGTATATAAATAAAATAAAGTATATAAATTAATTGAATTTCCCCTCGGGGATTAATAAAGTATATAAAATTAAGAGGTGCAGCAGCAGCAGCAGCAGCAGCAGCAGGCCTCACCCCCCTCCGCCTGTGAGGGCGCTGAGGAGGAGCAGCAGCAGGGGGCAGCCTCACCCCCCTCCGCCTATCAGGGCGCTGAGGAGGAGCAGCAGCAGGGGGCAGCCTCACCCCCCTCCGCCTGCGAGGGCGCTGAGGAGGAAGAGGTGCATCAGCAGCAGCAGCAGCAGCAGGCCTCACCCCCCTCCGCTTGTGAGGGCGCTGAGGAGGAGCAGCAGCAGGGGGCAGCCTCACCCCCCTCCGCCTGCGAGGGCGCTGAGGAGGAGGAGGAGCAGCAGGAGGAAGAGCCCCAGCAGCAGCCATCCCGAAAAGTGAAGACAAAGTTGTCTTCTGCTACAGTGGAGGAGACCACCAGTGAGGTGAGTGAGATGGTTTAGTTCATCAATAATTTTACAAATCTTTACCAAGTTTTGAACCAAGGAGGACATGTGGTCATGTTAATGATGTTTTGTATTATGTTTTTTTCCTAGGGGGAAGCCAAGCAGCTTAGCCCTGCATTGAAGAAAATTTTCACAGCCCTGCAGCCATATTTCAAGAGCAGAAGCAAAGCCTCAAACTTGAGGAAGATCTGTTTTGGCACCTCCATGGGTAAGAAATTACACATTCTATATTTGTGCAGGTGTGTGGAGTGTTTTCATGCTACATTCATCATCACGTGTTTCATTTTCACAGACAAATACATTGACAAGTATGCTGATTTTGTGGCATGCCCAGAAGGCATCACAAAAATGCACACATTTTTGACACAACAAAACGCGTCAAAGACCACAAGAACAAAAGTGTTCATCAAATATATGATGCTGAGGTGTTCATCCATTAAATTCTGGACGTGGGAGTTCATGGACAACATCCTTCTTTTGAAGTCGTAAGTAGTGAACTTTGAAAGACGTAACCTTAGTAAGTGCTGAAAACGAATGACAGAAACTAAATCCAGACTGGTCTTTCCACAGCTACCCTGCTCTTTTGAGAGCATTTGGCNCCTCATTAAAGCTCCCAATTATTGTCACCTCTCGCCTCTCCACCCTTTTCTCAATTCCCTTTTATTAAGAAAATACTGTAGCAGGGTGTCGGTAATCCATGTATCATTCGTTCTTTCTATTTTCAATTGTCAATCAAAAATCAAAAAATGAAAAAGTGACAGATTATTATTATTTTTTTTTTTTAATCTAACACAAAAGACGAAAAAGTGTCTGGTTTTTCATATTTTTACTTTAGGTTCAGATCAAAAATACGAAATTGAATAATGGGACACAGGACTGAATTTGATTTTAATATTTATTTATTTATTTCGTATTTTTGATCTGAACCTCCAGTAAAAATATGAAAAAAGATTAAAAAACAAAAAACAAAATAAACCGTCACTTTTTAATTTTTTGATTTTTGAGTGACAATTGAAAATAGAAAGAACGAATGATACACGGATTGTCGGTGGCTTCATTATTTTTTTTCTTAATTTCCTTTCCTTTTTACTTATGCACTTGCTGAGGGATGTTGCAGCTGACAGAGAAAGTTCCCTCATCACAGAATGATTTTTCCTCTTTTTCCTCTCTTTACTTTTATAGATGACCAAAACTAAGAAATCGGGTGAATGCCCCATTTGTGGACAGGAGCTCAAGGCCCTGTCGAAACACTTAAGGCAGAGCCACGACCTTCAAAACCCAAAGGAAAGAAGTATTTTAAACAACCTGGCCACTGGCCGAATTTCTATTAACGCTGGGCCATGCCCTTTCCCCCTCTGCTCGCCCTACGTTCTTCATCTGGAAAAACACCTACGCCGCCATAAGGAAGTCACAATCGGGAGGATCAAGAGCAAAATTAAAGCCCTCAAACGGGACTCTGCAGTCCGGCAGCTGGCTGCCCTGAGGGCCTCCAATCCCACCCCACCCATGATGAGCATGCTAGACATGCAGGAGGAGTCGGAGGAGGAGGAGGGCCAAAACCACTGTCAGAATGCCATCTGCCGGGCAAATCGGCAGCGGGTGGGTGAACTGGAGCGGGAGGTCCGGGACCTACGAAAGGTCATTGCTGACCTCAATGTGAGTAAATGAAAAATGAGTATGTCATCATTAATTTGCAGTCCTGTTTTTCTCTTGCTGGTTGTTGTCATGACATTGCTCACTGGACAGTAAAAGCTATCTATCTATATCTTGTCTTTCCTCCTCCTGACTAAGCAGAAGCGGCAGCCACGGCAGCAGCAGCAGCAGACGGGACCTCAGGGGGGACCCTCATCCCCCTCCTCCTCCTCCTCCTCCGAGAGTTCACAGGAGGAGGAGGAGGAGGAGCAGGAAGAAGAGCAGCAGCAGCAGCAGCAGCAGCAGCAGCAGCAGCAGCAAGTGGGACCCTCATCCCCCTCCTCCTCCTCTGACAGCTCAGAGGAGGAGAGCTCAGAGGAGGAGCAGGAGGAAGAGGTGCAGCAGCAGCAGCAGCAGCAGGCCTCACCCCCCTCCGCCTGTGAGCCAAGCCAGCCAAGCAGCTTAGCCCTGCATTGAAGAAAATTTTCACAGCCCTGAAGCCATATTTCAAGGGCCGAAGCAAAGCCTCAAACTTGAGGAAGATCTGTTTTGGCACCTCCATGGGTAAGAAATTACACATTCTATATTTGTGCAGGTGTGTGGAGTGTTTTCATGCTAAATTCATCATCACGTGTTTCATTTTCACAGACAAATACATTGACAAGTATGCCGATTTTGTGGCGTGCCCAGAGGGCACCACAAAAATGCAACAAAACGCTGTGTCAAAGACCACAAGAACAAAAGTGTTCATCAAATATATGATGCTGGGGTGTTCATCCATTAAATACTGGACGTGGGAGTTCATGGACAACATCCTTCTTTTGAAGTTGTAAGTAGTGAACTTTGAAAGACGTAACCTTAGGAAGTACTGAAAACAAATGAATGACAGAAACTAAATCCAGACTGGTCTTTCCACAGCTACCCTGCTCTTTTGAGAGCATTTGGCCTGGCTCCCACCACAGTCATCCTATATGTTGGCCAGGCCATTTCTTTTGTGGAGTACATGAGGGACATCCCCCCCCAAGTATTCTCGAATTTCCAGCCAGACGTTGTCCCTCATCTTCAGGGAGCTAAAAATAATCTACAGGGACATTGGCCGGACTGTCCTTGGCCACCAGTTTCTTGTTAAACAACAAAAACAGTAGACACTGGTGGCAAAGGCAGACCTGGCCAAATGTCAGGCCTTGGCCAAGGCCAAAATCCCCTCACTCCTTGGTAAGTCTGTCTATTCTCTCTCTCTCTCTCNACACACACACACACACGTACGCACACACACACACTGTTGCAGCATACCTCTGTAGCATTTACGGACACAGGGCGGGGGTCCTCACCCGCATGCGGGTGTCTGAGGTCAAGGAGGCTGTGGGGAACCCTGACAGCGGCTACCTCATCAATGTAAATTTCAGTTTAATTTCAAACCCTTTCATAATGTGATCACTTTCAAAACCAGGTTAAATTTTGTTTTCATAGCTTTATCCAATTGACTGCTCTCTCTGTTTTCTGTCATCTCTGTCTGTTGCAGGTCATGGACCACAAAACCGTCCGTAAATTTGGGACCGCGCAAATATACCTGGAGCCGGAGGAGTACAGGTGGTTCACCCGGTGGCTCCAGCTCCGCAACCGGTCTGTGCCGCTTAACAACTACTTTTTCACGTCACTTGGCCGCGCGGAGGCCAAGGACTTGGTGAGATACGTTCGTCGGGCCTGGTCCGAGATGGGCCTCCCAGGTTCCCCCAGCCTCCTTGACCTCAGGACGGCTGTCTCGACATATGTTAGTATGACAGAGACCTGACGTTTGATTTTCACGGGGTAAATTTAATCCATACTGACCCAAGCATGAATTTGTCTTTTGTAGAACTTTCAACAAAACGACGACGAGATACGTAAGAACCTCTCCTCATTCATGTGCCATAGTGCCGAGACCCAGGAGAGGTTCTACGCTCTACACAAGACTGTTCAGAGAGCGATACAAATGAGGGACATGTTTGTGCAGCTCTCACTGAGAGAGGAAGAGGCAGGTCCCTCATCAGCTGCCTCCTCCTCATTGGCTGCCTCCTCCTCCTCATCAGCTGCCTCCTCCTCCGCTGCCGCCTCCACCTCCGCGGCAGCCTCCTCCTCATCCGCGGCCTCCTCCTCCGCTGCAGCCTCCACCTCCGCTTCTGAGGGCAGAGTAAGTGAAAACCATGTAATCACTATCACACAACAGTCCAAATTCACTGAGCTCAGTGTCAACCTGTTCTCTTTTCCGAAGGTTTTCTCACCAAAGAAGCCCAGGCTCACCACACAGGCCTTGGCCAAAAAGGTGAAGGAGAAGGTGGGCTTCTCCCCACGAAAGATGGACAAGGCGAGGAGGGCCCTTGTCATGTTGAAGAAAATATAGTTTGTGTTTAGTGTGTGTTGTGTGTTTTTGTTCTTTGTTCAATTGTTCATATTTAAAGTTCCAACTTGTTCTATAATTGTTCATATTGTTCATTGATTGTTTACATTTATGTTGTTGAAAAAACAACATAACACAAAAATGTGTAGTATCTGACTGGTTCATCCTAAAACCTGATTGATATTTCTCTAAAATATTGTTTCTATTTAAAAAATCATTCACTTGGTTAAAAAACAGTTTTTCTAAAATCGTACTAAAAGACAGTAAGTAGGATACAGGTCAGTAATTATTAAGAGTGTTGGGATCTAAATTACCCTTCACCACTGCCGTTTTGAAGGCAGCAGGGAAGACACCCGTCTCAAGAGAATAATTTACTATGTTTAAAATCTGTTCCTCAAAGAATCCATAAAATGTTTTTGAAAGTGATGTGGGAATCGGATCTAAAAGGCAGGTTGTTGGGTTTACCTGGGAGAAAACTCGACAAAGTGTCCTTGGTCCATCAACCAGGGCAAAACTCTCCAGTGTTTCTTCGGATAAAAGCAACTGTTCATGTGTGTTAAAAATTACATTCTGTTGAGATAAAAGACTGGATCTGATATTATCGATTTTATTTCTGAAGTGGTCTGCAAAGTCCTTGCAGAGGACGTCAATTGGCATCTTGGATGATTTATTAAAATTGGTGTTGGTTAAAGGGAAATTTCGGTTTATTTCAATCCGTCTCCTATCGTCCTAAATTTGGTTCAAGTGACTAGTGACATACAGATAATAGTTAGCATGTTAGCCGTTAGCCTAGATACAGCCGTAGTGTCAGACATGTTAAAACGTAATTGAACAGGCATCCCTTCAAGTGCAAAGTTAATCCACTAAACAAGCTTTTTTTCCACAAAGACCGCCTCATATCGTTAGGATAAATGTCAGAGAACATATAGAAAACGACATGTAAACGTGTTGTCTTACCTTAC
>NC_065521.1:47376298-47382279 GCF_006386435.1 Epinephelus moara | reverse complement strand
AGTTGATCACGTAATATTTCATAGTGAACTGTCAATTTGTTTTTTCCTCCACAATAAGGTTGACTAGAAAACTGATAAAACAACGTTTACAGTGAGTTCAGTTCTGTTTAATTATGTTAATAAAATACCTTTTATGTGAACAGGGAGTGATTTTTTCTGATAAATAATGGCTGGAATCAATTCAGCACCCCAAAAAAACCCTAGATAGACATCTCTCAAGCTATTATTGGCAAAAGTTTATTTTCCCTTTTTTTTTTTTTGCCCAGGTCCTCTGAGCACCCTGACTTTGATTGGCTCCCCAGAATTTTCCACAAGAATTTGGATTTGCATAAATTGATAGGTGTTTGTAGACACCTAGATGAACATATTAGTGAAGAAAGCTAGTGGTAAGCAATTTTTTCACAGATGGTCTATGCAATTTGTTAAAATTCCCTAACTAGAACTTTTGTATCAGTGATGTCGAGTTTTCCAGAAAGATCTATTAATTACTTGCTTGTTACGGTTACGATCCTACTTCAAAGAGCCGCATGCACATTGATGAGAGTGTGTGTCTGGGACCCAAAATGTGAGTGTATTATGCAGTATTTGCTGAAAATATTCAGATTTTTAATTTTTTAATGTTTTCTCTGGCTGAACTTTTGTATCAGTGATGTCGAGTTTTCCAGAATGATCCATTAATTACTTGCTTGTTACGGCCGCGTGCATGTTGATGAGAGTGTGTCTGGGACCCCAAATGTGAGTGTATTATGCAGTATTTGCTGAAAATATTCTGATTTTTAATTTTTTAATGTTTTCTCTGCTGAACTGATCAGTGATGTTGAGTTTTCCATAAAGTGCCGTTAATTAACTGCTTGTTACGCTGACGCTCCTACTTCAAAGAGCCGCGTGCATGTTGATGACAGTATGTCTGGAGATGTCAAGCGACCCAGAAACGTGATTGTTGTTTGGAGAAAGTAAATATATTTAATGCGACCCAGAAACGTGATTGTTGTTTGGAGAAAGTAAATATATTTAATTTTATTTACTTATTACTTGAGCATTTTGAAAAAAAGTTTGTGAAGTGTCTGTTTCATGTGTACTTGATGTGCAGCTGACAGACAGTTTCCTCGTCACTGAACCTAGTTTGTCTTTCTTTACTTTTACAGATGACAATGCCCCATATGTGGAAACGTATTAAATATGGTGGCTAAGCACCTAAGAGAGGGCCACAACCTGGAAAATCATAAAGAAAGGGCCATTTTAAACCACCTGGCCACCGGCCGAACGCCAGTGCCCCCAGGACCCTGCCCCCTCCCACTGTGTGCCCCTTACCTTCTCAACCTGGAGAAACATTTGAAGGGCCACAAGGAGTGTACTGCGGCACGGCCGAAACTGGAGATAAGGGCCCTTAAAAGGAGTGCCGCCATTGCCCTCCTTGCAGAGTTGAGGGCCACCAATCCAGATCCGCCGATGGTGAGCGCCCTGGATCTGGCAGATGAGTTGGAGGACCCGGAGGAGGGGACATCTCTCTGCCAGAACAGGGCATGTGTTCACGCTCGCCAGAGGGTCCGAGAATTCGATCGGGAGGTTCTGCAACACCGCAAGATCACTGGTGACCTCAACGTGAGTGAATGAAAAATACATAGCAAATATACATTCTATCCATATTCAGTTTCTTTAAATAACTCAATCTTTACATTGTCATTAATTGTTTTCTGTTGCTGTTTGTTTCTTCCTCTGCAGAAGCAGTTGCAGGGACAGCCCGGGCCCCAGCCCCCTCCGCTCCAGGTCGAGAGCTCTGATGACGACCAGCAACCCGCGCCACAGCAGTGGCAACAGCAGGAGCCAGATGGCTCATCCTCGTCTGGCTCTCTCACCTCTTCCTCATCTTCTTCCGAAGAGGAGAACCACCAGCAAGAGCCCCAGAGTGAGGTCCACCTGATTGTGTCCTTGGATGAGGAGCAGCCGCCGCAACAGCAGCAGCCCGAGCAACAGCAGCAGCCGCCGCCGCCGTCGCAACAGCAGCAGCCCGAGCAGCAGCAGCAGCAGCCCGAGCAGACGGAGCAACCGCAGCAGACGAGAGGGTCAGCTGCGGCCAAAAGGAAGCTGCCTTTCAGCATGGCCTCCCCCTCTGAGGTGAGAAGGTAATTGATTAGTGTAATACAGTGCCATAATCATTTTGCCCAAGGCCAAAGTATGTAACTTAAACATGTCTTCTTATTGTTTTTCTCTCTACCCAGGCAACCACGAGCGAGAACAAGGCTGCCAGGGAGATAAAGAGTAAGAAGCGGCTGTCAGTTCAGCCACCTCAGAAGAAGAGGTCAGTGTCTTTGTTATGCCCCACCCTTAGGCCTCCTGTGCCAGCAGCCTCTCTCCTCTGCTGCTGGCACAGGAGCTTTTAAGCACCTCCTCCATGCCATACCAAAAAGTGGACTGCAACAACCACAGAACAAAATGGTCACAATGTAGTCAACCACTACACAAATGTTGCCAACTTACACCTAAGCAGCAACCCACAAGTGACCCACCAAATGTGGAGTACAGTGACCACCACCCTAACAGTCATAAACCACAAGTTACTGCACACAAGTATTTATCACAGCTACACAAAACCGTGACCAAACAAACTACTCATCTCAAGCAAAACAAAATCACAATCAAGTTGCTCTGTAAAGTGCCAAAAACTGGGAAACAAGTTGTTGGGGCACCCCAACCCTGACGTACCTACCAAGACAGCTACCTAACCTAGCTAGTCTTCAGTGGCCTGTCGAGCTCGAGGTGGCTTTAAACGCTGAACTCAGTGCATCCCAGAAGACCATAGAAATAGCCAACTGTAATATACTGAAGTGTGCCCCCACTCAGGATTACCACCAAAAATAAAAAAGGCAAAACAACAAAGTGGCAAGATCTTACCTGCCCGGTGACTACCTAGTCAGGGTGCTTAAAACTAAAGTTTCAACTCAACACAGCAACAACCACAAATGATTTAACAAAAGAGATTACCTTTACACGAGATTCACACAAAAACCTCACATTTACATCACCTCATAGATGTTCAAATCCTGGACGAGCCCCCATTTGTTACGCCCCACCCTTAAGCGGCCCTACGGGGCTAACAAAACTCCATCACTGACCCAATAATAACCACATGAACACCTTTAAAACACTCAAATCCATGGGATTTATTAGAGTTAAAACAATCAAACAAGACAAAAAAAATCCCTTGGTGAGAGGCAGCAGAACCAGCAGTCCCCACACCACCTCTCCTCTGCTGCTGGCACAGGAGCTCTTAAGCACCTCCTCCATGCCAGTTGTGCTGCACCTCTTTAGGTAATGCAGCACACCTGGGCAGATCTACAAGGAGGGAAAAGGGACAGCAGCAAGGAACACATACACAGCCGTAACAGTCTTCTTCTGCAGGGGAGTCAGAGGAGAGCACCGATGAGGTGAGTGAGATGGATTAGTTCATCAATAATTTTACAAATCTTTACCAAGTGTAGAACCAATGACGATATGTGGTCATGTAGTAGTGGTGTTAATGATGTTTTGTTTTGTTTTTTGTTTTTTCTAGGAGGAGGAGCAGCCAATTTAAAGCATCAAGATCCAAAATCCCGCCCAAGTATTCCAGGGTGTCCCTGCAAAGGATCACCATCGTATTCAAGGAACTCAAGAAATTATACTGGGACATTGGCCGCACGGTGCTGGGCCACCAGTGAGTGTGGAGCGCGCTGGAGAAGAGAGCAGCAGTGCATGGGTCGAGTTAAGGTTACAGCGATGTAAAGGAGGAGGTTAACTTATTCTAGTGATGGGTAGAAAGCAAACACAAGATTAAAACTTTGCTTCATGTCTCATCTTTTGAACTAAAGAAGCAAACAGAAACTCAGGTCTGCCAGGACTGCCCTTCACTCTTTCTCTCATGGGCGGCCATGTGAAGGTGAAAGAAAGAGTGAAGGGCAGTGCAGCCGTGTGTGGCAGTATTTTTTATTTTTGTTTTGGCCATTTTGCCTTTAATGGACAGGACAGGTAAGCGTGAAGGGGGGAGAGAGAGAGAGAGAGGGGGGATGACATGCAGCAAAGGGCCGCTGCAGCAACAGCCTTGTACATGGGACGCCTGCTCTACCACTAAGCCACCAACGCCCCGCTACAGTATTTTCTTAAATCCCTTTTATTCATATTGTTTTCTTAATTCCTTTTTCAGTAATTTTTTTTCTTAATTTCCTTTCCTTTTTACTTGTGCACTTGCTGAGGGATGTTACAGCTGACAGAGAAAGTTCCCTCATCACAGAATGATTTTTCCTTTCTTTACTTTTATAGATGACAAAAACCAAGGTCTCCGGGGAATGCCCCATTTGTGGACATGAGCTGAGAGCCCTTTCCAAGCACCTCCGGCAGAGCCACGGGTTTCTAAACCTAAAAGAAAGGAGCATCCTCAACAATCTGGCGACTGGCCGGATTACAGTTGATGCTGGGCCATGCCCTTTCCCCCTGTGCTCCCCACACATTTTACACTTGGAGAAGCACATTAGGCGCCTCCAAGATGTCACCAGAGGAAGGGTGAGTAAAGAAATAAAGGCCCTCAAACGGGCTTCTGCCATAAGGCAGTTGGCTGCCCTGAGGGCCTCAAATCCCACCCCACCTATGATAGGCACACTGGACCTGCAGGAGGATTCAGAGGGGAGCCTGGGCAGGGGCAAAACCTCTGCCAAAATGCCTCCTGCAGGAACAATATATATATATATTCTTTTTTTTTGCAGTCCTGTTGTGTCTTGCTGGTTGTTGTCATGGCATGGCACACTGTGGAAACAAATTTCCACAACAGGACAATAAAAGCTATCTATCTATCCTGTCTTTCCTTCTCCTGACTAAGCAGAAGTGGCAGCAGCAGCAGCAGCAGCAGCAGCAGCAGGAGGGAGCCTCATCCACCTCCTCCGACAGCTCAGAGGAGGAGGAGCAGGAGGAGCAGGAGGAGTAGCAGCAGCACCAGCAGGCGGGAGCCTCATCCCCCCTCCTCCTCTGAGAGCTCAGAGGAGGAGAGCTCAGAGGAGGAGGAGCAGGAGGAAGAGCAGCAGCAGCAGCAGCAGCAGCAGCAGGAGGGAGCCTCATCTCCCTCCGCCCATGACAGTGGTGAGGAGGAGGAGGAGCAGAGGAAGAGGCCGAGCAGCAGCCACCGGTGCCTCAGAGGAGGAAGACCTCTTCTTCCGTGCCTCCTGCTGCTGCTGCTTCAAGACAGAAGCAGAGCAGCAGTGAGGTGAGATGATAATTTTACAAATCTTTACCAAGCTTTGAACCAAGGAGGGCATGTGGTCATGTTATTGATGTTTTGTACTGTTTTTTTTTTTCCTAGGGGGAAACAGAACATCTGAGCCCTGAACTTAAAAAATTTCACCGTGCCATGAAGCCCTTTTTCAGCGGAAAGAGCAAGGCCTCGAATTTGAGAACGATATGTTTTGGCACCTCAATTGGTAAGAAATTACACATTCTATATTTGTGCAGGTGTGTGGAGTGTTTTCATGCTACATTCATCATCACGTTTCATTTTCACAGACATATACATGGCCAAATACAGCAAATTTGTGGCTTGCCCAGAGGGGACGAGCAGGATGAAGCAGAACGCAATCACCAAGACCACACGAACAAAAGTATTCATAAAATATATGATGCTCGGGTGGTCTTCGGTGAAGTACTGGACATGGGAGTTTTTAGACGACGTCCTTCTTGTCAAATCGTAAGTAGTGAACTTTGAAAGACGTAACCTTAGTAAGTACTGAAAACAAATGAATGACAGAGACTAAATCCAGACTGGTCTTTCCACAGCTACCCTGCTCTCCTCAGAGCATTTGGCCTGGCACCAACTACTATCATTTTGTATGTGGGCCAGGCCATTTCATTTATGGAGTACCTCAGGGACATCCCACCAAAATATTCCAGGGTGTCCCTGCAAAAAATCACAATTGTCTTCAAGGAGTTGAAGAAACTCTACAGGGACATTGGCCGCACGGTGC
>NC_065521.1:47375613-47375740 GCF_006386435.1 Epinephelus moara | reverse complement strand
GGCCTCCAACTCCGCTGCTGAGGGCAGAGTAAGTGAAAACCATGTAATCACTATCACGCAACAGTCCAAATTCACTGAGCTCAGTGTCAGCCTGTTCTCTTTTCCGAAAGTGATTTCGCCAAAGAAG
>NC_065521.1:47370560-47375113 GCF_006386435.1 Epinephelus moara | reverse complement strand
AGTCTGTAATCCAGGAAACCAGGGGAGGGTCCACCTGCATCGCCGTCAGCTTACTCCCCAGCAGGACAGGCCGGATGGTGTTGAACGCACTGGAGAAGTCAAAGAACATGATTCTCACAGTGCTTCCTGGTCTGTCCAGATGGGTGTAGGCACGGTGGAGCAGGAAGATGATGGCGTCCTCCACTCCTAGTTTTGGCTGGTAGGTAAACTGAAGAGGGTCCAGTGATAAGCTGACCAGGGGCCGAAGAAGTGAGAGGACCAGCCTCTCCAGGGACTTCATCAGGCGGGACGTCAGCGCCACCGGTCTGTAGTTGTTGGAGGTGCTGGGACGCGCCTTCTTCGGTACAGGAACCAGGCAGGATGTCTTCCACAGCACAGGGACCCTCTCCAGACTCAGGCTCAGGTTGAAGATGTGCTGCAGGACTCCACTCAGCTGGGATGCGCATGTTTTGAGGACCCTCGGGCTGACACCGTCGGGACCTGCTGCCTTGCCTGGAGAGTCTGCACAGCTCCTTCCTCACCTGCTCTGCTGTGAAGGTCTGTGCGCCGTGAGTGTTGATGGGGATGGGGGGAGGTGATGGTGGGGGAGAGAGGACAGGTAGGGTGTAGTCAGGAAGGCACTGTGGATGTAAACAACGAGGATGAGAACGTGTGAGACCTCTCGCTGCAGATAATATGGCCTCAGACTCACGGCAAGCAGTTCAATGTCTGGGCAGCACACACGCTCCTTTACCGTAACATGGCCAGGATGACACCACTTGTTGTTAATAAGAATAGCAAGTCCCCCACCACTGTTACGTTAGAGTCCGGGATGTCCTCATGGAGCCACGTCTCCGTGAAACACAGGACGCTGCTCTCACGATACACCCGCTGAGTCCTCACCAAGCCCGCCAGCTCGTCCATCTTGTTAGCTAGCAACCTCACATTCCCCATGGTGATGGAAGGGAGATATGGTTTATATCTGCGCCTCTTCTCCCGTTGTTTATTTGTTGATTTCAGGCCTCTCCCATATCAGCGCCGTAGGTTGTAGCGACAACAGCTGATCTCAAGTGTTAACAATAGGGCCGCCGCATTGTTGTGCCCAGACGGAAACACGCTCAGGAAAAACTGTCCGAAGAATGAGACACACGGTCAAAAACAGGAAAGGAAGTTCCCTAGCATAGTTGGCTAGGTTAGCACAACAACTTATAAGAAAAAAGAACGGTAATAAAAAACAATAAATAAGAAAGAATCAGCTAAAAGTGCGGAAAAGAGAGAGAGCAACTGTTGCTGGCTGCCGCTCAACACAGCGCCGGAACCGGAAGTACAATGGAATAATGTCCCCTTCACCTCAGTGCATTTTGTACATACATCTGGAATATTCCTGTTGTATTTATTTAATTTAACTGGTTTAATATACATTCTTATCAGCCATTTATATTGCAATAGTCTAAATCGGGTGTTGACTGATTGGGTGTGAGCCTTAGTACATATAGATTGACAGTCTTCTAATGTTATATCTGTGCCAAGATCTTCCTTCCATGCTTCTCATTTATAATCTGCATTTTCAATCGACTTTGATAATAAATATTTATATAACTCTGATATAGCACCTTTACTTAAGCTGTCCTTGGATACAATCTTTTCCAAGTCAGATGTTGGAGGTCTGGTTAAAAGATTATTTTGTCGCGTCCTAATGTAATTTCTAAGCTGGAGGAATGTCTGATTTCTTCAAATGACAGCATGTTATCTGAGTTAGGAAGATACAGATCCTGAATTTTCTGTAGTCCCTTTAATGCCCACTTTTTAAATACAGCATCTGTTCTTCCTGGTATAAAACGTTGGCTTCCCCAAATAGGACTGTTCTGAGATAAAGGACTAGTTTCTTTAGTAAATTTTTGTACTTCAAACCATACTCATCATATTTTTAACAATTGGGTCAGTGGTTTGTTTTATCAGGTTTGGCAGTGTATCAGAATAAAAATACAGGGGTAAAGGCAAGCGCAGACATTCAGATTCCATTTCTTTCCATTGTGGAACATCCCTTGTTGCAAAATAAAATTTAATAGTCCTTAGTTGTACTGCCCAATAATACCAAGTTATATTTGGACACTTTAAACTTCCATTACTATGCAGTAGGTGTAAGTTTAAGTTAAGACTTAACTTAATTAGTCCCGCGAGGGGAAATTTCAGTGTTTTCACTCTGTTGTTATATTTTTTATTGTCTTTTATTTTCACACATAGGCCTGAAACTCACGCATGCACAGGACCTATATACATGCATTAATATATGGGAGAGATGACAGAGTGAGGGAGCTGCCCCTTGGAGGCGCTCCGAGCAGTTAGGGGTTCAGTGCCTTGCTCAGGGGGCACCCTGGCTGTGCCCAAGAGGTGAACTGGTACCTCTCCAGCTACGAGTCCACACTCCATATTTTTCAAGCAATAGCAAGGATAGTTGAATTCTAGCTTTGCTGTTTTTCCATGTGAAACTAGTAAATAATTTTTTTATTCTCTTTAAAAAATCATCGGGTGGAGACAGTGGGATATTCTGAAATAAATACAGTGTCTTAGGAAGTGTGTTCATTTTTATAATGCTGATTCTACCAATCAAGGATAAAGGGAGGGATGTCCATCTATTAACTGACTCTTCTATTTCCAATCACGGAAAGTGTGAAAAACAAAAGAAAGACCAGGGCAAACACAACGACTTTGGTATCCATAAGTGCACCATTGTAACAAAAAACGAACACACAAAAAGAAGTTTACAGTAGTCACTAAAAACTACTAAGTAAATTGAAAGAAGCTCAAATTGAGCAGGAGCTGCTGCAACTGCTGCCACTCAGGGGCGGCACAAGCGCAATCTAGTAACTAATCAGTATTCATGAGATTGTTGAAGACCACTTTCTCAGTATCTAAAGGCCAAAATGCCCAACTTTTACCTTTGAGACCCTTTATTTATTAAAAATACAAAGGTGGCTAGAGAATGACTGAGACCTGTTTGGCCAAATATGGGTGTATGGAGGTACAGTCATGATCCCTTTGTCTCACACAACAGGAAGTAACTTAAGTATGACTCAAAAGTTTCTCTGGTTGAACCAAGAAAGATCCAGGCCCTTAGACCTATACACCCTTGGACCATCTGTAGGTGCTGGTGCTGGACTGGCTTGTTAAGTGAATCCTTGGGGCTACGCCGTGAAAATTAACCGGATGTTTTATTGTGTTTCCATGCACGACTTCCTGCCCCGCACGATCTGCTCTGTGCTGAATTCCTGCGTTGTGCTCCGGCGTCCGGCAAAAATAGAAGTCCTGCGTATCTGTTCCGGAGGGCTCCGGAGTGCCGGAGCTGAGACGGAGCCGGAACGCAGCACAGCCGCAGCCGGAGGAAACACACACATTGACTAGAATGGAATCCTATCGGCTCGGCTGCCGTGCCGGAGTGCAGACGCAGCCAACACGCATCTGGTGGAAATTGGCCGTTAGAAATTGGCAGGTCAGAGGTTTTCATACGTCATTTCACCCCGTTAACACCATGGACGAGGAGATATTAATCATGGCAGTGCATCGAGATGTCTTCCGGCGGAGCTACACCGCACCGCACAGAAAACGCAGCCGGTGGTTATTGACTGCTATAAAGGCAGCTATTTTAACAAAAAAAGACTGCTATAAAGGCAGCTATTTTAACAAAAAAAAAAGACTGCTATAAAGGCAGCTATTTCAAACAAAAAAAAAAGACTGCTATAAAGGCAGCTATTTTAACAAAAAAAGACTGCTATAAAGGTAGCTATTTTAACAAAAAAAAAGAGACTGCTATGAAGGCAGCTATTTTAACAAAAAAAGACTGCTATAAAGGCAGCTATTTCAAACAAAAAAAAAGACTGCTATAAAGGCAGCTATTTTAACAAAAAAAGACTGCTATAAAGGCAGCTATTTTAACAAAAAAAAAGACTGCTATAAAGGCAGCTATTTTAACAAAAAAAGACCGCTATAAAGGCAGCTATTTCAAACAAACAAAAAGACTGCTATAAAGGCAGCTATTTCAAACAAAAAAGACTGCTATAAAGGCAGCTATTTTCACAAAAAAAGACTGATATAAAGGCAGCTATTTCAAACAAACAAAAAGACTGCTATAAAGGCAGCTATTTTAACAAAAAAGACTGCTATAAAGGCAGCTATTTTAACAAAAAAAGACTGCTATAAAGGCAGCTATTTTAACAAAAAAAGTGACTGCTATAAAGGCAGCTATTTTAACAAAAAAAGACTGCTATAAAGGCAGCTATTTTAACAAAAAAGACTGCTATAAAAGCAGCTATTTCAAAAAAAAAAAGACTGCTATAAAGGTAACTATTTTAACTAAAAAAGACTGCTATAAAGGCAGCTATTTTAACAAAAAAAACTGCTATAAAGGCAGCTATTTCAAACAAAAAAAAGACTGCTATAAAGGCAGCTATTTTAACTAAAAAAGACTGCTATAAAGGCAGCTATTTTAACAAAAAAAGACTGCTATAAAGGCAGCTATTTCAAACAAAAAAAAGACTGCTATAAAGGCAGCTATTTTAACAAAAAAAGACTTCTAT
>NC_065521.1:47339376-47369445 GCF_006386435.1 Epinephelus moara | reverse complement strand
AAAGGCAGCTATTTTAAGAACAAGGAAATAAAACAGCTATTTCAAACAAAAATAAATCAACTAAAATAATTGGCTACATATTGGTCTCTGACCACTCTGCCATTAACATTGTCCGGGAACACTGCCGGATTGTCCCAGTCCATTCCTGGTGCTGCTCTGGGAGCCCTTTCCTTCCGGATCGTGGCTATGTTGTGGAGTACTGCGCAGGCAACGGTGATCTTGCAGGCTCTGTCTGGGCTGACCCTCAGGTGTTGGAGGCACTGGAACCTNCCTTTCCCTCCGGATCGTGGCTATGTTGTGGAGGACTGTGCAGGCAACGGTGATCTCGCAGGCTCTGTCTGGGCTGACCCTCAGGTGTTGGAGGCACTGGAACCTTGCTTTGAGAAGGCCAAATGCCATCTCAATCCTTGCCCTGGTTCTCGCATGGGCAAGATTGTAGCCTCTCTGTGCCACGGTGTGGGGGTCTGGGAAGGGTGTGAGGAGGAATGGCTGGCATCCATACCCTTTGTCACCCAGCAATATGCCAGCGAATTCACAAGATGCAAGATGTAATTGTTATATAGTAACACTTTTGACACACTCTTAATGATCAAGGTGCTTATCAATCAAATATGTGGCTTACCTTGTGACAAGCGCTGGTGATCATCTGTAACAATAAGATGTAGTCTATTGATGTAATTTGATGCACATAATTAATTTATTTAGTGACAGTAACCATAGGTCATTCTTACCTGGACATTGATGCTGTGGAACGATTTCCTGTTCACAAAATCCCCTTCGTGAGGACCTGAGGGGTGTTTGATTCTCACGTGAGTGCAGTCCAGCGCACCGATGACATTAGGGAAAGCTGTAACAAGAATAACAATGAGTAGCCCATCCTACTGTTACTGTTAAGTAGCCGAACACTTTTTGTAATCAATTCATAACTGCGATTTTGTAGAATCCGTCCTTAATATAGCACATCCTTCTGTGGCCTGGGAAGGTGATGAAGACGTGCATCTGGCACTAAAGTCCCAGATGCACGCTCCGGATGGCACGGCAAATGGCACCTTTGTCCAGGTTCTCTGCATCTCCCACAGAGTAGAGGAACATGCCACTTGCAAAGAAGCGGAGCGCGACACAGACCATCTGTGGGACCGTCATTGCACGGCTCCGTGCTGTGCGCCACTGGATGTGCGGACCCAGCAGTCTGCAGAGGTAGCGGATCCCATCCGCCGAAAAGCGGTACCGCTCATACAGGTGGTCGTCATGGTGGAGCAACGGGTCCGACCTGTCCCGCAGCACGCGTTCGCGTCTACAAGCTCTGCGCACAATGAGTGCTTCTTCATCTAGTCCTGCAACCTCATTCAAAAACGGACACGCCATTGTGAAGGAAGAAACACACACATGTCATGTGCATGGGGCTTTATGTATTGCCCTCATCACTGACTTCATTGAAGACACCTGACGATGCTTATGATTGTTGAATGATTCTTTTAATGACCACACAGCCAGGCTGGTGGAATTTGTTTTCAGTACAGCTCATTGAAACAGGTTCCAACATAAAGGACATTAAACATATAACATAGATATACAGACAAACACATTATCACACGAATAATTAGGCTATGAGAAAAAGAATGTTTTAAGTGTTTAATGTTTTTTTTTTTTATTGTAGGCTTAATGTATTTTGTTCAAAAATGAGGCAAATACGTACATAAGAACATGAAATGACGGTAAAACACACTGATTTCTGATCGCATTGACAGCTGACTGGACAGATAAGGCACCAGGCTAAACTAAGTCTGGTTGTTAGCCTGGTCTGGACCACCTGGTCTGGACCAGGCTAAGTGCACAGAATAAATCTCCATGGCAACATATGTGCTTCTGCTTTCAAACAACCGAATCAACGCTAAATTAAGCCAGGATAACCACCATCTCCCGGCTTAATCCCTTATCTAGGTTTCGAACAACAGGACTCTGGAACTGGAGTAAGTTTGTTTTCTTCCGGTAGACATAAATATGTAAACACGTCCGCCTCCCTATCCAATCAGAACCCTTCCCAACCCCCAGACCTTAAGCGGAATTGAATAAAGGGGATCAAATGTGTTTTCCATGTACACTCAAAAGAAAATACTTTAATTCCGAATGATTTAATTCTGAATAATTAATTCCGAAAAAAAACCCCATCATGTAACCGTGGCCAATGTGTCCGATTACATTTGGAAGTGACGAGTAGTCAATCTAACCATGAAATTTTTTTCTCAATGAAGTACATTTGATTTAATTTGAGTCCAACTTGTAGTTATTAATGTGGTGGATCCTGTAATTAACGCTGGGATGCCTGATGTAAGGTTGTTGTTTTTTGAATTTTTATTGAATTTATTTTTTATAATTGAATATTCATCCAAAAAAAAGGTCTTGTAAGGCAGTGTTTTTGGTGGCATGGGATGGCTTGTAATGCAGGTTAAAAAATTAAGGACTTGTCATGGTGATGACATGCCTAAACATCCTTGTGTGAGTCAGAGTATAGAATTTCGTGTTTAACCTTTTTTGAAATGTAATTTTGAGATTGAACTATCACAGCACTAACATGGGAAAATGAATGAACTTTAAAAACGACATTGTGTGTCTTGTTAAGTAGCTAACACAAGATCCACAAAAAATAAATGAAGGATATGTTTGTACTTATTAATAACCACATTTTTCAAATATATTACACCAGTATTTCAGCTTACTGAAAGCTGCTTACAATTGTTTTGTTTTTTGTTTTTTTTTAAAGATATTTTTCAGAGTGTCTTCGACACAGCATGAGGAAGCTTCATCTGATATGGTACTCTCAATGTTAACTTACCAAATGCTCTCTTGCACAACCACACACTTTCTCCAAAATGTATTTCCGTTGCTTGAATTTTAATTTCAGAGTTAACATGCACAAAAATTATCGTTTCTTAAATGATTATACAGAACAGTGGCTCCCAACCTGGGGGGCACGAAACACCTATTGGGGGGGGTGCGAGATGATTTCTAGAAGTCAAATCAAATATAAAAATGATTATAAATACACTATTGTACCCATAATTGTTATAAAAGATAAGATTTGTACAATATATATTATACATTATTAAATAAATTATATGACAATATATTTAAAAATGTAACGTACATAAAATGTACATTCACAAGTCTCTGGCAGTGTTTTTTGGGGGGTCCCAGGCTAAAAAGGTTGGGGAACCACTGATATAGAACATTGTCTTTGCTCAAGCATTAAATTCCCCTGCATAAGAACAGTGTTTTAGTCATGAAATTATATTCTTTCTAATCCATATTGTATCCTGTCAGATTTGTCCATTCATTAAATGTAATTTTGTTATGCCAATATATGTATTTTTGCTGAGCAGACTGACAAATTTAAATCACAAATCGACATTTCAGTATTATATCCAAAGTATTACATCGGAGATAATAAAGATATCTTGTTACAAAGCTGTCATGGTCTTAAAGAATTTGTTTAAGCTTAATGTTGGAAAATATAAATAAATATTTCATTTACATTGTGTACAGGAAGCAGACAGTGAGGATTTACATGTGGGAAACAACAATGCAATTGAGGGATCCAGCGATGTCACGGTAAGTTTCATAACATAATTAGATTAATTGAGTCGATAATTACACACCATGACATTAAATATGCCCAGCACCCATTTAAACTCCAATAATTTTACAGAATTCTTTTTTTTCTCCATTAGACAATTCAACAACGAAGGGAACTCATCGCACAACAGAATGCAGAGTTCCAGAGGAGCTTGGAAACGGACAGAGAGAGGGTGGGCGTTTTTAACATTTCTCATTTTTCGTCCTTTTTTAAATACACAACTTCAAAATGTGGATGTACATTATATGTTGTTAAAAGGCTGCTCCTACACCTTCTCACTAATCCCTGTTCCACTACATTATGTTTTGTGTGTGATATGATCCTAAATATAAGTAAATTGTTGACATAAATCTGTCAGGATTTGCATCATTGGGTACTCTCAGCACCGAGGGACTGTGGAATGTAGAACGATGGGAAAAATTATTCTGTTGTAATCGAATGTGGTTGAACATAGTGCATTCATGAATCCTATGTTCTCTGATTATTTTTGAAAAACTTAATATTTCATTTATTGATTTCTGTCTTAAGTTATTAATTTGGAAACATGTCATCAAACTTTTCAATGATTTATGTATGTGTGTATACATATATAGACATACATATATACATATCTCACATAAGTGAGTACACCCCTCCCATTTCTGCAAATATTTCATTATATCTTTTCATGGGACAACACTATAGAAATGACACTTTGATATAACTTAAAGTAGTCAGTGTACAGCTTGTATAGTAGCATAGATTACCTTCCTCTGAAAATGACTCAAAACACAGCCATCAACATCTAAACAGCTGGCAACATAAGTGAGTACACCCCACAGTGAACATGTCCAAATTGTGCCTAAAGTGTCAATATTTTGTGTGCCAACCATTATTATCTAGCACTGCCTTAACCCTTTTGGGCATGGAGTTCACCAGAGCTCACAGGTTGCTTCAGGAATCCTCTCCCACTCCTCCATGATGACATCATGGAGCAGATGGATGTGAAGACACCTTGCGCTACTCCACCTTCAGCTTGAGGATGGCCCACAGGTGCACAGGTGAGTTTAGGGCTGGATACATACTTGGCCAGTCCAATATCATTGTCCCATGACAACACTATAGACATGTATATATACATATATATATATATATCTATATATATATCAGAGGTGGGAGTAAGTCACACATGTGCAAGTCACAAGCAGATGATTAATTGTGCATTGGTAGGCTATATACTAACCCTTAGCTATATAACAACAAAAGCATATCACATTTCATGGCTATCAGAGACTTTTAGAAACACCTTTTGCAAACGAATTTGATCAAAAAAAAAATCAACACCTGTGCTGTAATCCCATTAGTCTGGTGCCCTGCTGTGGCTATATGTTACCTAATGCCTGGTCATCATATCAAAAACTGTAGATTACAGGCTCAGAGCTAATTTAATCAGGGTTATTATCACAAATTAGGTAACTCACTTACATTAGTCTGTTACTAACCACAGTCACATGCATACAAAGCTCCAGTCTGCTATAAATCTAGTATAACATTAATTAAACTTACATGCAAATTAATTATTGGATTGAAATATAAATCAAAGGAAATTTACATTGAAGACACATTAAACATGAGCTAAATAACACACTGAAATACACTGCTGGTCTGGAGCCAGTGGTGCATCCTGTATGAAGGTTGACAGGTTTGTGCGCACTGACGTTAGAAATCAAATATATAAAATATAATCAAATATATATATATATATATATATATATATATATATATATATATGTGTGTGTGTGTGTGTGTGTGTGTGTGTGTAAGTTTATACATACATTTATATAGGTATTTTGTTATTTACTAATGTAATGTTGTATAATATAACGTTATCCAGAGTTATTTCCTTCAAGTACACTTGCATAGTTTGCAATATGACTTACTTTTTTATCCTCAGACACAGAGACAGACAGAGGCCCACCTTGCAGAAGAAGCACACCTCAGAGCAGAGGAGGAGGCAAGGCAGACTGTTGAGAGGAGACGTTTGTATGTAAGTATATTTCATCTGTACTAACATCTATTAATGGGGAGTAATTATTACAGAAATATTTTGGAAAATTTGTTTTGTTTTAACAAGGTATGTTTTCAATAAAGAAGCAGAATTTATAGTTGCATGGGCAAGGGTGTATGATGTGTGACACAAAACGTCCAATGAACCCAGGGAACATCACTGATGATGTGTCCCAGCACATCCGTATGATATATCTTTCACCAGTCTTCAAAAAATGTATACACGATAGACCCAAAAATGGTTCATTAAACTTAAAACGCATACGGCCAGAATGTACATCTGAATGTATTGATGTGTAGTCCATTGTTTAAATGGTTGACAGTGACTTTGTGCACATAAATGATGAACTCTTGATACAGTAAGTCACTAACACAAGTTATAGGTTTTCAACAGAAGCAGGAGGACAACGTGCCCCCTTTGTTCCATAAAGGCAATATGCAGTATGCACTTTATATTTACACCTAGAAGCACTTTAAAATAATATGCATTGGGCAACATGCAGTTTTTATTACTACTTCTTGATCATTTTTGTTAAATTTATTGATAAGCAGCAGCCCTTTATATTAACATCCGCTTGCATTTCAAAAGGGCATCATGCAATTTAGATTAGCAATTTTTAAATGAGTGCAATACATATTGTTTGATCTATGCAACAGCACTTTATATTACATGCACCAGCACTTCAGAGTAAGCACTTCCCTCTTTTGCACACAAGCTCTGATGCTCGCCTACTATTATATGATCTGTGTACTTGTATTGTTGTATGTACAGTCATTGTCTTGTCTTTTGTTCTGTTTATTATTTAGTTATTGACATTTTAAATATGACATCAACCTGCCAAGGGACTACAGATGGAAACTAGCCTACGGCTATAATATGGCATATTTACATGTAAATGTTCATTAACATGCACTGTCCATTTGTAAATAAATTGAAAAGTGAAATTGAAATGTCAGTTAATTAGAAGTAAAACTTATTAAATTTAAATCTGATGTATTGGATATTTATAATTCAATTTCTGTCACAGGCTGTGAATGAAAGAATTGGCATTGTGGCAGCGATGGAGAACCCATCCCCACATGGGATTGAATTTCAATTCCGGTACAATGACGGGAGCCTTCGGAGGAAGCATTTCTTGATTGAAAGCCCTCTTCAGGTAAACATGTGTCATTTAGCAATGTTGCTTTGTCCCCTTTGCTTTTCAGTATTTATTTCAAATGTGATCTATGTGTGGTTTCCATATATTCAGACACATTTTATGTTGTTTTCCCCACACCTTTTCCTTTAACACACAGAACCTAATTGCATTTGCTGGGGCAGTCCCTTCAGCGACCGAGCAGTTCACACTTGCCTCAACAAACCCTGTTGTGCACTTCAGCAGCAGCACTCAGTGAGTGTGGTCTAACTGAGGCTACCACACTTTGTATCAGGTGGATTGATGATGGCGAGGTAACTAATGAAACAGTTGTTACCAATTGCATTTTATTGAACATAAAGTTTTTTCTTGAAGTTTTTTTCTTTTTCTTTTGGGGAATTTGCCTAGACATTTCTAGGAAAAAAAAAAAAAATTTGGCTTGACTTCCTTGTAATTCCTTCAACAACAGTTACTGTGAATTGGGATACTGTAATTTAATTTTAAAATAACACAGTGCATTTTTGAAGAGAGCAGTCACGTCAGCTGGCTTATGTTTATCAATTGATTTACAGGATATTGGTACAACATCAAGTGAAGCTCCTGGACCACAACCACCTACCACCTCCTCTCCTGGTCACAGTCCATCATTTATATCCCCCACTCCGTCAAGCCCACACCTGGAGAATACAGAGGAGTATGTTTTTGTCTGTATATCATCACCCTCTTAAAGTTTTCTCAATTGCTTTAGCTCATTTCGTGAAACAGAAATGACATTGTGAAAGCTCAAGGTGAAATTTGAAAAATTGTCTATATGGGTCAACACAACACCATAGTTCACATGCAAAGAGTCATAGCTCTCCAAAAACATTTAAGTCATGCTTCAAAAGTAAATCCTTTTCTCAATTAATTAGTCAGTGCCCCCAAAATGCAAACTCAAAATGTCCCTTTGACACTGTGTGAGCACTGTTGGTCAAAGTGTTAAGATGTTTTGTCACTATGGCAGTGGACCACAGAAATATCACTCAAGTCCAGTCTTGGCACAGACCTTCATTGACAAGGATTGGTTAGATGTTTTTTGTCTAGCTAACGGAATACAATTGAGTACACAAAAGAAAGAAATACGATTTCAAGAGTAGCCTACAAGGTTTGACATCACACGTTGCCCTCACACTGCCATGGTGCCACACATCACGGCAAAAAGAAAATGTATATAGCACAGTATACTGGAACAATGAAAATTATATGTAGCCTACACTAACTAAAGGTGGAGTTTTCACAACAGTAACTACACTTCCCCATACTCCACCACCAAGCACCCTAACTCTTCCTGTTCTACTTCCCCATTGTCAAGCAGGCAGTTACCATTGTTCACTTTCCTGGCCAGGTGCCTCCATGTTCAGAAATTTTAAAGATTCTGTTAAAGCTCTATGTATCCTTTCTGTTTGGCAGCATTCATACTCATAGAACCTTTCAGGTAACGACTATAAGCATACTGTTTGATTGGTCATCCAAGATGTGTGAAGCTTCCCCTTCAATAGTTACGTTCTGGCTTCACCTGAGAGTAAATTCATCAATGTATCAAATGTTACAAGAGATTCATATTATGTAATGTGATGTTATTCATGCCAATATGTTCAAAACAATACTACAGCGCATGTGATGAATTACACAATGAAATGATGCTGACATGTTTTGGAGAGCACAAACATTTGACTGAGAAGCAACAGTCAGTTTAGATCAGCAAAATGGATTCAATTCTTATTTTTGCAAACTGTAGGCAACTTGAATTAATCATTTTCTAATATGTACTAAGATATTTTAAATTGATTGAAATGAATGAGAAATTCAGATCTATTGCATGATTTGAATCTTTAGTAGCATGTCTGGTACATGAAGATTATGTGTGGTGATAGGTTATACTCTTTACAGTCGCCAGGCTTTTGTGTTTTGGTCTCTTCATGAGATATGTTGACCATTTACAAATCGAGTATTGCCAGCCACATCATTTAATCCCGTTTTTTAATGTTTGATTTTATTTCTATACTGGATTGACCTTAGGACCATTTTGAACCGACTTGGGAAGAAGATTGATCACACTTCATGTCCCACCAGCAATCAGGTCAACAACCACACTGGCAATGTCCACAACATAATGACAAGTAGCCTTCAGGCCTTCGGACGGCGGCGTTTCAATCCAGAGGCCAAATTGGATGTGGTTTTCGTTGATGGTGAACAAGCAGCTGAAGGTGGAGTTGATGGTGGTGGACCCACTCGAGAGTATTTAAGGCTGCTGATGAAGGCCATTCATCAGTCCAACATATTTGAAGCACCTGAGACAGACAAAAGATTGACCCTGGACACTCTTGGTAATTTCTACATATATTCTCATTATGTGTTGAAATGTCATGATTCTGACGTTTTGAAACACTTAATTTCTGTTGCAGGTGGGGAAAACTCAGTATTTGAAGGCTGAGTATGCAGGAATTTGAGAACCGTTACTGCTTGTAAACAACATTGAAACCTAGCCCCTCCTCCCCCCCTCCCTCCACAGCTTTTGTGCCTAAAACTAACCCGGTGAAAACTGACGCAAAAGGGAGACCTTTCCGTTTCGTTAACCGTTTGACAGAAGGGGCACCCTCCTGTTTTGTCAACGGTTTGACGACGGGGGGTACGTCAAGCTGTGTGATGGAACGGGATCGCGTCAACAAGCTGACGCAGGGGAGGGGCTGCCCAAAAATGTCCTGACCACACCAAAACAGAATGAAAACAAGCAAATACAGCCAGGGGGCACAGTTTCTGCAGATAGCTGCATCTCCACACACTTCTAGTGGCTCATAAGTGATAACTGAGAGACAAACATTATGTATTACTCCAAATATTATTTTATTTTGAAATTCCTGCATACTCAACCTTTAACTCTGTGTGGACATCCCACTCATCCATTTTAATGAGGATGTTTCAGGACATACATTATACTCAGAAGGTGGTTTTGTTCTGGCAAATTGACGAAATGTCCTCAAAATGTCCTCATACATGGGAGTGGCGTTTCTCATCTGACAACAGAGGTTAAACTGTCTGTTGTATGAATGATGAATCATTTAGCATTGAATATTCTATCATAGTAATTTAATATAATCTGTTTACAGCCTTGGAAATAAAACTGTATACACAGATAGCACGGATGATATCTGTGTGTGTAATTCATGGAGGCGTGGCACCAAATTTCTTCTCAGAGAGGCTGTTTAGTCAGCTTTGTGATATACCTACTCACCCTGCAACATTGGAGGAAGTGAGTGATGTCAAGTTCAAGGAGAGGCTTTTGAAGGTGAGTCCTACTTTTCAGTGTACACTAATAAGGAATATATCTGTAAATTAAACTCGCCTTTCAGTACCTCAGTGTGATTTACAGCAATCGTATCTTGTGCTAGCATGATTACATTCATGGCAACGATTGTTCATAACTATTTTAGATCAAAGAAGCAAGACCAGTTGAAGATGCAAAAGCTGCAATAGAGGAGGCAGAGGACAGCCTCACTATTGTTGGGGCTTGCAGACACATCACAACACTGAAGCAGAGGGATGCCCTGGTGCAATCTGCTGTTGACTTCTTTGTTGAGGGCAGATTAAATGTAGCATTGCAACAGTAAGTACTAGTTTAAGCACAGCCTTGTTTAATGGACATGAGCCCAAAGCATGATGGTATCTGATATTGGCAAGCACTGCTGTATCAGTCAATAACAGATTTGGTTTGGGATTTTTCTGCACTTTAAAATGAGAAACACTTGCTGATGAGCCTCCAGTTGTTCTAACCAAGGTTATTATAGTTCACTAAAACTAAACTAAAAACTAAAACTAGGTGTGACAAAACATTTTAGTTAACTGAAATAAAAATAAAAACGAGACTTCAGGAAAAAAAAACAACTGAAACGATATTGTGTACTCAAAACAAAAAAGAAAGAAAAATACACAGAAAAAGTCTTTAGTTTTAGTCTTTGTCAATTTGGTCAAATTTGTCAACACAACAAGCCTGAGGAGGCTCTGCTGCATGTGTTTACTGAGACTGAAATGTCTAAATGACTGAGTCAAATTTTACCTCAAGTGTTGTTATACCTTTGAACTTCTTAAATCTTCCCCCAGACAAACACAACCCCCTAAAAAAAAAACTAACACTGAAACTAATTAAAAACAAACATTTTTAAACAATACAATCTAAACTGAAACAAGGAAACAGACTCAGGAAACTATCTGAAACTAAACTGAATTGAAAACAAAAACTAAAAGCTAAATAAAAATATAAACTAATGGAAAAATACAAAACTATAATAACTCTGGTCCTAACCTTAGTCTACTAACCGCACACATCCCTAGTATACACAAATCAGGAGGCACTGGAAAATTCCATTCAAACAAAATGTAAGAGGAGCCCCTTTCTTAATTTATCTGACATACAATAAATTCCATTCCAAGTTTCACGGAGACCATAAAGTGAGATACTTATTTGTTGGTGATAATTTAGTTGATTTTTACATTTGAAATGTTTTGTGTGTGCAGATTTGTGGAGGGCTTCAACACCCTTGGACTCCTCCAGGGATGAGGGCACACCTAGATCTGTTCCGCAGCATGTTTGTGGAGGATGTGACACCTTTGAAAGCTGGTGACCTCTCAGCACTTTTTCATGTCAGCTTTTCAGCACCCGGGACAAATGCACGACAGAAAGAGAACTGGACTATCTGCTACTGAAGAGATTGGCTCATCGATGTTGAAGGTACTAAACCCTTAAAAAATAAACCCTCACTATTTTTATTTTGTTTTTCACAATGGAATATAAATTGTCTTGGGTTGTTATCATTCACCTTACTCATAGTTGATTTAAAAACAACAAACAGTTGGTCCAAATCCAGACTGTCATCAAAGTTTTACAATATTAACAATATGTTAAGGAGATTTTCTAAACTTGGAGGATTTCAAGGGTTTAGGATAACTGTTTTGAATGAAATCTTTATTGAAAATTATAACTATATACACAATATACAAGCACATTGATGAAAAATAAGATACAGCAATGTGAAAAACAAAAATTTGTTTTAAATGCTCAACAATAAACTACATTCTTATTCTAGATGGAGAATGTGCCCCCGACTCTGGAGAATGTGCTAGAATTTGCAACTGGGTCCTCTACTATACCAGCCCAGTATTGAAGTCCTTTCAGAAGAGTCAGGCAAGATTTTTCCAGAAGCAAACACATGTAGCCTTGTTTTGAGATTGCCAGTCCACAAAGACTATGACTCATTCAAAGCACAAATGTGCAACGCTCTTCTTCGGGCACCAACTTTTGGTGTAGCTTAAATGTCTCATGACATGCTGTTTATCAGCAATGTTATATAGGCCTCAGAGTTCCCACAATAGTGTGTTCCATAAGTGTTTTGCCTCAAATTCAGCCTTGATCGAGGATTACAGCCAGTTTATAAATCCCTCTAATGAGCTCAACAGGCTGTTTCTGTGTCTGTGCTGTTAAATGCTAATGAGCTGTGTCTGTCAACGCCTAGTTCACTTTTAAAAGTTTATTTCTGAGGGCAGAGTTCACTGACATGTGGGAGGGTAAAGGCAGGTAAAGGGGAGCATCAACTGGTCACTCTCTGCGCATGTGTCGGCGTCTGTAGCTGCCTGTCTGTGCTCTCCCTAACCCGCGATTTTAAACTGATTTATTTTAGCTTTGGAGTGACTTTTAAGCTATCTGCTTGGACATCAGTTGTTTTTATTTTTGTTTTTATTTATCTCATTTAATCGGACGTTATTTTAATCACTGGATGTCCAAGCATTAGGGGTTTTAACAGCCAGACACGGCCTGCTTGACAGGTGGGAAAACTTCCGCCAGCATAGCCTATATATGGCTACATCTATGCACGCCGATGTGGACCCCCAGCTTGTAAAAGCAGACAAAAAGATTTCTGACCTGAAAGAGGACATTCGCCGGCTCTCTGGTGAGCTAAACATCAAATCCTCCATGCTGACCGCCCTCCAGGAGGTGGCTCATGAACAGTCGCTCCAGATCGCCTCACTCACGGCGGCCCTCCAGGACACGGTGCACTGGGATCCCAGCGCTTGGCCTCCACCGTCCTCCAGCTCAACACCGAGTCGCCGGTGGCCTTGGGTGGAGGTGGTCGGCAGGGGTAAAAGAGGCCCTGGCTGTGCTGCCTCACCTCCGCGCCTCAGCCTGTCAAACCGCTACAGCGCCCTGGCATCGGACGGAGATCCAGACGCTGGCACTGCAGACGCTGCCGCTGCGGCTCCTTCCCCGCCGACCGGTGCTGTTCCAGCCGCTCCCCGCTTGGAGGAGTCGGCCTCGGCGTCTAACGGTGCTGTGGCTCCCTCTCCGCCGGCCGGTGGTACACCTGCAGCGCCCTGCACGGATGGATCCGCGTCTTCCTCGCTGGCACCTGTGGACCGGAGTGCCGCGGCTGCAGGACCCGACCATCGACTCCCATCCCGGACATCGGCTTCCGCGGCGCGTCGGAGGCTCCTAAAGGAGGCTGTACGGAGACGCTCCGGGGGACTCCTCTCCCACAGCCGGGATGGCGCTGCTCCTGCCGGGGCCGGGACCGGGACCGCCGAGTCGCCGCCGCTCCTGCCCCCCCGGTCACGCAGCATGGACCGTCCACCTGCCTCATGTGAGTCACCCAATCCCCATCGTGTTCCTCTTCGTCCTCTTTTCCCCCCTTCCACCGTGTTGTTTGGAGACAGCATCATCAGGAATATTCGTTTTTTCAACGCCACAACTCACTGCTTTCCTGGAGCCACAGTTCCGGTCATCGTTGACAAACTTCCAGAACTGCTTCATTCACTCCCTTCCTCCATAAATCGGCTGATTTTCCATTTGGGCTCAAATGACACGGCCCGCCGGCAATCAGAGCAGACAAAAATGGATTTTGTTGCTCTTTTTAACCTTTTAAAAAACTGTGGTAAGTCGGTCTTTATCAGCGGTCCCCTGCCAACACTGTCCCGCGGGGCAGAACGCTTCAGTCGGCTACTCTCCCTCAATTCATGGGTCCAGGCTGCCTGTAGCACCTATGGTTTCACTTTTATCGACAATTTTAACTTATTTTGGAACCGGTCCTCTTTTTTCAGGGCTGACGGGCTTCACCCGAGCAGGCTGGGCAGCCGCATGTTAGCGGCTAACATTCAGCACGCTGTTCAGTGTGCCCCATGTGACTGACGTACATTGGAAGCACACGCCCCCCTGCTTTCCTCTTTGGTTCATCCCCAACCCACTCCCACATCCACATCCATCCCAGTCAGAATTTCAAACAGATTTAACAGAACAACTTCACCATGGACCAATAGCAACCCCAAAAACTTAGTTCCCCTCACACCTGCTCCACACTCACCACATTGTGATGATGAGCGCACGTTCGGCACAGACATTAACCTGGCCGTGCTGAACGTGCGCTCTCTTTTAAATAAAACTTTTATCATAAATGACCTGATTTTAGATAACAAGTTGGACAGTATTCTTTTAACAGAGACATGGCTTGGCACTGACGCACCTGTTGTTCTCACCGAGGCCTGCCCACCAAATTTTAATTTTTTATTTTCTACTAGGGGGG
Organism: Epinephelus moara; assembly: GCF_006386435.1. Taxonomy (NCBI): domain Eukaryota; kingdom Metazoa; phylum Chordata; class Actinopteri; order Perciformes; family Serranidae; genus Epinephelus; species Epinephelus moara. The sequence goes on along the minus strand of NC_065521.1, from coordinate 47,355,025 downwards.
GTAAAAAAGGAGGCGGAACTGCTTCAGTCACTAAAAATTCACTGCACTCTACTGAAGTTTCTTTTAACAGCTACTCATCATTTGAGTATCATGCCTTTGTTTTTGGCAGCCCTCCTATTCTTTGTGTCACAGTTTACAGACCACCCCACCATTCCACCTCTTTTATCACTGATTTTTCAGAACTATTAACAATCATACACACCACCTATAACAGAATTTTAATAACTGGTGATTTTAATTTACATGTTGATAATACCTCGGATCCAATGTCCAGAGAATTTTTAAACCTTTTAACCTGCATGGATTTTAAACAGCACGTCACACAGCCAACTCACAACAGAGGACACACCCTGGACCTGGTCATAACCTATGGCCTGTCCACTGGTGTGTCCTCTGTTGTTGACCTGGCTGTGTCTGACCACTACTGTGTGTATTTTAACATCACCAGTTTTAGCCATCAGGAGGCCCCGGTGAGAACGGTGAGGAAACGCTACCTAACTTCTGAAGTGGCTGCAAATTTTATCGAGATTTTACAGAGCACTCCTGCTGAAATTTTACCTGCACCCTGTGATTTTATTGTGGACAATTTTAACAGTAAATTAAAGTCAACACTTGACTCAGTGGCTCCACTTTTAACCAAAATCATAAAAACAAAACCTACACCCCCGTGGAGAAATGATAACATCAAAAGACTGAAAAGAAAATGCAGGAGTGCAGAGAGGAGGTGGAGAAAAACCAAATTGACAGTTCATTTTGAAATATTACGCAAACAACTCAAAACCTACAATAAAACAGTCAAACAGGCAAGAATATCCCACTTTTCAAAACTCATTTCCGATCATAAAAACAACCCCAAATTTCTTTTCTCCACCTTCGATCTTTTAACCAGCACCAATTTTAATAAACCATCCAACATATCAACAGATGCCCTCTGCGAGGACTTTGCAGACCACTTCAGAAGTAAAATCGATGATATCAGGTCCAGTCTTTTATCCCAACAGAATGTAATTTTTAACACACCTGGATCATTGCTTTTACCTGAGGAAACACTGGAGAGTTTTGTCCTGGTTGATGCAAGGACACTTGGTCGAGTTTTCTCCCAGGTAAACCCAACAACTTGCCTTTTAGATCCGATTCCCACATCACTTTTAAAGACATTTTATGGATTCTTTGAGGAACAGATTTTAAATATAGTGAATTACTCTCTTCAGACGGGTGTCTTCCCCGCTGCCTTCAAAACGGCGGTGGTGAAGCCCCTTCTGAAGAAGAGTAATTTAGATCCCAACATTTTTAATAATTACCGACCTGTATCCAACTTACCGTTTTTAAGTAAGATTTTAGAAAAACTGGTTTTTAACCAAGTAAATGATTTTTTAAAAAGAAACAGTATTTTAGAGAAATATCAATCTGGTTTTAGGATGAACCACAGTACCGAGACAGCCCTTTTAAAGATTTTAAATGATATCAGGTTGAATGTTGATTCACAAAAACTCACAGTCTTGGTACTACTGGATCTAAGCGCCGCCTTTGATACAGTAGATCACCACATTTTATTAAACAGACTCAGAAACCTGGTGGGCCTCTCTGGTACTGTTTTTAACTGGTTCAGCTCTTATCTCACAGATCGTTGTTTCTTTGTAAGTATGGATACATGTTCCTCCAGAACGCATGAAATTAGGTGTGGGGTGCCCCAAGGGTCAATTTTAGGTCCAATTCTTTTTAATCTATACATGCTTCCCCTTGGGGACGTCATCAGGAGGCACGGCATCAGCTTCCACAGTTACGCAGATGACACACAGCTGTACATCGCCGTGTCTCCTGATGACACAGGGCCAATTGATACCCTTTTTAACTGCATTTTAGATATCAAGTCATGGATGGCAGTGAATTTCCTACAGCTCAACCAGGACAAAACAGAGGTTTTAATTATTGGTCCTGAAGGCCAGAGAGAGAAACTTTTACCAAAACTACAAGATTTTAAACCTTCACAATGTGTAAAGAACCTGGGCGTCATTTTTGACTCTGAGCTTAGTTTTATTCCACACATCAAAAATGTAACAAAGACAGGTTTTTATCATCTTAAGAATATAGCCAGAGTCCGCCCGTTTCTCTCTCAGGCTAACACGGAGGTGCTGATGCATGCTTTTATCTCTTGTCGTTTAGATTACTGTAATGCCCTGCTGTCTGGTCTTCCCAAAAAGACCATCTCTAACCTGCAGCTACTCCAAAACTCAGCCGCACGAGTGCTGACGAGGACCAGAGGGCGGGAGCACATTTCACCAGTTTTACAATCGCTGCATTGGCTCCCCGTGTGTTTCAGGATCGATTTTAAGGTTCTTTTATTAGTTTTTAAATGTCTTAACGGCCTTGGGCCATCTTATTTATCTGACCTGCTTTTATCATATCAACCCTCGCGGATCCTGAGGTCCTCCGGCACCGGCCTTTTAATTGTTCCAAGAGTTAGAACAAAAACCCACGGGGAGGCTGCATTCAGCCATTATGGCCCTCACTTATGGAACAGCCTGCCAGAGAGCATCAGGACTGCAGAGACTGTTGATGTTTTTAAAAGGAGGCTCAAGACTCACCTTTTTAATTTAGCTTTTAACTGATTTCTTTTACTCTTTTAATTCTTCTATTATATGTTCTTTTTACTTTCTAATGCTTTTAAATGATTTATTTTTAAATCTTTATGCATTTTAGTTTCTAAATCTTCATTTATTTATTTATTTATTATTATTATTAATATTATTTTAATCTTTAACTCTTTAATTTTTCCTAATCTCCACACCATGTGTGGAGTCCACCCCGGTCTGTCTGGGTCGGGGTGGTCTCTGTGGCGGCGCTCCCTGTGGCCGTGGGCTGTAGCGCCTCTCAGTGTGGATGGCTCCCCATAGGTGGTTCTTTCCTCACCTGGTTCCTCAGTGCCCAGCCATGTTATTGACTATATTGACTGTGTGTGTGTGTGTGTGTGTGTGTGTGTGTGTGTGTGTGTGTGTGTGTGTGTGTGTGTTTATATGTGGGGGTGGGAGGGGCGGGTTTTCAATATGTATGTATTATTTTTGTTTGTTTTTATTTTGTGAAGCACTTTGTGCTGCATTTTTAATGTATGAAAAGTGCTATACAAATAAAGTTTGATTGATTGATTGATTGATTGATTGATTGATTGAGAGGGAGGGAGTTATTTCCCTCCATGACCTCATGGAGGGAAAATTGCCTGTATGAACACTTCTGCTGTTGACTTCTTTGTTTGCAACAGTAAGTACTAGTTTAAGCACAGCCTTGTTTAATGGACATGAGCCCCTGTATGAGCACACATTTTCTAAAAGGTGGAGCAAACAAAAGAGGGAGATGACTGATACTTCTCACTTCTGGGGGACCATAGACAGGCTAGGGGGACACATATTACTGTTAGAAAACCTTTTATAAAGTGAATATTTCATGCTATGGGACCTTTAAATATTAACCAGTGTTACTGTGAACTGTCTACTGTGCACTTTCATTAAGTTTTAAAGAAATGTTGAGTTTTCTCGTTTTCACCTGTATCATAATGGATTGTTTTAAATGTGTTGAATTCACTGTTTTAAGTGTGTCGAGTTCACCGTTTTAACCTTTGTATTGTCCTCACGGGTCAAAATGACCTGTTTTTACTGTTCGTTCTTTCCTCTCTTCCTTCCTTCCTCCCTCTTTCTTTTTTCTCCTTCCTTCCCTCCTCCTTCCTTCCCTTTCTCCCTCCCTCCTTTCCTTCCTCTCTCCTTCCTTCTTCTTTTGCTTTCTCCCTTTCTCTCCTTCCTTCCTCTTTTCCTTGTCCTTCCTTCCTAGCTAATAAAAGAAAGTTCTATGGCATTCATTCTCTGTGTATTTGTTCAAAGTTTTACAAAGGGTTTAACCTGATCCAGGCCATATAGCAGTGATAGCAATCATATAGAGTGCCGAAGTCACGCCCCTTCTGGTGAAGCTCATGGGACCTTAGATCGGAAAAAATGTGAATGGCATAAAATTTGAGGTCAAGAAAGTCATACTTTGTGGTAAAACTGTTGAGATATAAGCTTTTTAATTAGAAAGAGTACACAGGAGGAGATCGCGTATGTGACGTCATAGATTTCGCTTGCTTCCTGCAGCTTGGCCTCCCCGCTGAAATTCCACTGTTTTCTGATTAATCGATTTATGATTGAAGATGTCTGTGTGTTTTGTGCCAGGTTGCAGTCACTCCAAGCTGCAGGAAGCGAGCAAAGGCTATGACGTCACATACGCGACCGCCTCCTGTGTAGTCTTTCTAATTAAAAAGCTTATATCTCAACAGTTTTACCACAAAGTATGACTTTCTGGACCTTAAATTTTATGTTTTAAATTCGTTAACGACATATTTGGATTTCATGTCACAACTCAAACGGAAACAAAAGATAAACAGATTAGATAAGATTGCTCTCCCCATTCACTGCCATTCATATTTTTTCCGATCTAAGGTCCCATGAGCTCTACCGGAAGGGGCGTGACTTCGGCACTCTATAGGAAAAAACCGTATCAAAACATTAATGCTGAAATGCTAATGAGAGCTGAGGGGAAGTGCAGAGTCTAGTAATGACAAATCATACATGATCCAACATTTCTCGGAGAATGCGCACTGTCTCAATGTACGTTGGTATTGTCTCTGGCAATGGAACAGTTGGATGTGGCAATATTGCCAATTCTGCCACAAACAAGGCACGGGGGAGCTCCAACTCAGGAATGTGAACTGTCAAAGGTGTCTGCAGCCCTCTCCAGTCAACTCTACATTCCTCATCTGCCTGGAATTTAAATATAAATTATTAGTTGTAAAAGTGATCAATTTTTACAGTATTTCTGGTAAGGTTACATAAAGTATTTTGAAATAAGGCACTACACTGAATACAATAATTACCTGACAAAAGTTTGCCCTGGTCCCATCTCTCACTTTTGCTCAACCACAGCTGCAGAGGTGACTGGTTTCTGGTCTCTTCGTATCTCAAGACAGGGCTGAACCTCTGACATGTCAAATCAATTTTATTCTAAATAAAAATGAAATCTCTACACAGTCTGGTATTATGGCACTGACTCACAAACCCCAGACTCCACCTTGTGGCAGGAACAGGCAACAACACACAGCACCCCAACTGCTGTGGAAATGAGTAGGCCACATTTTCTGCCAAGTATAACAATTTCATGAGACACAGTTTTTTTCCCCTTGATATAAAGCTGCAAGTGTCCTATTATTATAGGCTAACAAATGATCTGTTGTAGAAGTGTTAAAAATAGTGCCTGAACAAGGAAAGAAAATAAATAGATAGATAGATAGATAGATAGATAGATAGATACTGTGTAAAAATATATATACACTACTACCTAGTTAGCATAGCGATGCTACGTGTCACACGTCCGTAACACGACGCGTTGTTGCTTCAACAGCTGACATTTTTGACCCCTGCGATTACATGACATGTCTACGCACGCACGTCTGATTAGCATAGCCAGCTAGTTAGCATAGCCAGCTAGTTAGCATAGCGATGAAAAATAGTTTCCCTGCACCATGTTGGAGGAATTTCTAATCACTGTCCAACATTTATTCATATTGCAGGCTAATGAACTGGGGTTGAGCGGACCGGTTGCCATGGCGACAAGTAATCAAAGACAATGCGTTCACCTGTGGATCTGACAGAGACTCTGGACTGATCATACACAGCTGGACTTGATTGCAAGGCACAAACTGAGAAAGGAGATCTGAGCGAGCGACAGTTTGGCTCTGGGAAGCGGAGCTGCTGTAAAGTGCCCGACGAAACCACCTTTATTGCATTCATGGCCGGGAGGGGGGGCGAAGACAGCCAGCGTAGGTGGAGAAGTTCCGGGGGTAGGGTGGAGGTTAGTTAAGGATCGGGGAATTAGGAGTGTCCTCCCGCTTTCCAGCTTTGTGTGTGCGGGCGTCTGTCACGCTGTGAGCCGCTTGGTGTTCCAGCGCTGGAACCTCCACTGTATACGGCCGGGTCAGACCAGCGCCTGTAGTGTAATATTTACTGAAGTGTTTATACTGTACCTTTAAGTTGACACACTGGTTTATTATTTTATGTATTCTTATGACACACACACTCACTGAGCACTTAAGCACTGTGGTGGAGAAGTACCTACAATTAAAAATAGCATGGAGGATGGGCTCAGAAACCACTGGTGGAAAGTTAGGGAAATTACAGCTTGTCCTGATATGACCCTAGAGGAGGCGGGTCTTAGACTGGCCAGAAAAACATTATACGGTGGAATTGGCTCCAAGGGAGAAAAGGAGAGTGGGGAATACTATTATGAATGAGTGCAAGGATTAAAGCAGCCATCAGGGGGAGACAAGAGAAACGTGACACCGTTACGATCAGAGCCAAGTGGGAAGGATTAAGAAAGAGATGACTCAGCAGAAAATCTTCACAATAAAAACGAGTGCGCAAACAAAGAAATTTCAGTCTTGCTCCGGAGCTTGACTCATTGAGTTGTGATGTGTTTGTTGCCTGCGAGCACATTAAACTCAGTTGCATCTGATTCTACATGTCTCCAGTGATTTTTTTGATCTCTGAGTATTTGAGTTTTTGATATCTTATGGAAGACAAAGAAAGTCCGTTCGAGAAGAAAAGAACGAGGTCGGGAGCCATCTGGCCCAATTCCAGGCACTGCTTTTCGCTTCAACACGCCACAAGGAGGGTGGAGGGTCTCGTTGATCCGGCCAGTTGAGAGTTTGTTTTAAAGTATGACATCTTAAGTGTTTTTGTTGTATTTGCAGTCCTGTCAGTTATAACTGAAAGCTGAGCGCGCTCAAAAACCTCGCTCCGTGCGGTGCTTTCTGTCTGTGGAGTGCACATCTTTAAAAAAATGTTTGACAGAAAATTAACCTGTTTTGTTGACCTTTTTTGTAATAAATTACTTTTTGTGGACTTCAAACATTTTTCTCAGCGAAAAAGCCGCCGCCTGTAGAAAGTGGTTCTACACACAATAAAGCCTATAGTTTGGGAAAGTATAACACAGAGGTCCGCTGGTTTTAATCCGCCCGTACCCTATTACGCTATTAATTAATAATTAAAACTGAATGACCCAAATCCGTGGATATCACAGGTTGAGGTGGAGCAGGTGGCTGTTTGATGATAAATCCGTGGATATCGCAGGTTGAGGCAGAGCAGGTGGCCGTTTGATGATAAATCCGTGGATATCGCAGGTTGAGGCGGAGCAGGTGGCCGTTTGATGATAAATCCGTGGATATCACAGGTTGAGGCGGAGCAGGTGGCCATTTAATGATAAATCCGTGGAGCTGTCCATGGTGCTGAATTAACACAGCTCATTTTAATCCACCTCAGCCTGTGACCAGGAGGGTGAAACTCTCTACTCTGCAATGCATTCAAATAGTTTGATACCTTTTAAAAATCTAATACTCCATGTAAATTATGGGGAAATATTTTCAGTCACAATGCTAACAGTCTACTCAGACGACCATATGCTGGAATCACTCTAAACGTTAATTTAGACATACATTTACAGTTTACATTAAAAATACAACAATTTCATGAGACACATTTTTTCTTTGATATGAAGCTGCAAGTATTATAACAGATGATCTGTCACACGCATTTTGGGACACTTCAGTATCAGTTGCTCGCTGTGAGTCTCAGCGCAGCAAAATGGGCTTTTTTCAGATGATCAATTTACTTGACTTGACTTATATTTTCCAAAGGCTATTATTTTTTTCGTTATTGTATAATTGTTTTCAGTTAATCAGGCAAGTTTATTCTATTGAAATTNGCGTGTGCAGGCATTGCACGCGCATTGCATGTGTAACAAGTACACGGTGAATGCACGCGCAGTGGGCGCGAAGCAAGTACACGGTGATGGTTGCACATGTAATGTACACGTATCAAGTACGCAGTGAATGCAGTGTGTGCGTGTTCGCTGATACGTTTCACCCCTCATAGGAAGTGTTGATGGGTGTGCAGGCGAGTGTGAGTGTGTGTGTGTGTGTGTGTGTGTGTGTGTGTGCGCGTAGGTATGCGTGAGATAGGTTAGAAAGGAGGAGTGGGGGAAGCACACAAAGAAAAAAACAAATAAAATAAATAACTAGATTAAGTTCTTAAAAATAATAACAATAACAATATATTATAATAATATAATATATACTCCGTAACTGTAAAAGTGATTGAATCAATAGAGAGAAAAAAGTAAAATAATAGTAATAATAATAGTGGACAAAAGGTGTGAGTAAGCACCGCCCTGACCAGCAGGCGTGAAGCACAACCAGAGCCCCAGAAGCAGGTCAGCAGTCAGGAGGACGAGTTAGTCAGGGTCAACCAAGGTTTTTGTTTGTTTGTTTGTTTTGTTTTGTTTTCCTCCTTTTCCAAATCGAAGAACCAAGTGCAGTAAGTGTACAGGCAAATAAATAATTAAATGAATAAAATTTAAAAAATAACCCAGACCATGACAGACAATTTGGTTTTGTTTGGCTGTGCTGATGAATCCTGCTCAGGTTCAGCAGCTGTCTCCTCAGACACTAAGACTGCAGATGTTTGTGACACTAGCCATGTTTCCATCAGCCTGTTTAGATGCGCATCTAGAAGTATCGTATCGGAAAATTATGATGGAAACGCCAAAATTTGAATTAAAATCCCCTGATTCACACAAACTAAAATACGCTCACTTTAGCCAGGTTTTGGTCGATTTGAAAAAATGTTGATTCACAAAACGGGGGATGGAAACAGTTATGTTTGAATTAAGTCTGATGTAGCGCACCTCTCTCCATGGTGATATCCACACTCCAGGTCGGGAAGGCGATAATGCATTTACAAGCTGGTTGACAACCGCCAGAAAACGTAGAAGAAGAAGAATGCGAGACTTGCTTTGTTTCTGGCTCAGCAGAAAACTCGTGCGAGTTCGTAGTTTTCACCAAAGTCTGCACATTTAATGGAAACACACAGGATTCGTATTTCCTTTAATGTGCATTTCCCAGTGATTCGAATCACTTTTGGATGGAAACATAGCTACTGACTCACTGTCTTTCCAGGCCTGTTCAACCCTTTTCTCTGCCCAGACTGCTGGGGCATTGGTGATGATGATGATGTCACTTCCACTCTCCCAGGAGGTGTCAGTTAGCATCAGGTCACACTGCAAGTCAGGAATATCATCCAGAAAAGGGTCTGTGATGTCACTTACCTCATTGCCCATTACTTCCTGGGCAGCTTCAGATGTCTTAATCATAAAACTGTCATCAACATTTTCTGCTCCTGATGGTCCTGCAGTTGCGTCTGTCTGTCTGTTAGAAGGTTTCTCTCTATCGGTCTGTCCATGCTACCCTCTGGTGTGACAGTTTCATCTGCCACATCCATACTCTCCACAGGGACAGAGATCAGGTCTGCTTCCTCAGCAGAAGTGATGTCCTCCCTGGAGGCGACTGAGGCAGTGGGAGACGCCTCTTTAGGTGACAGGCACTCAGGTGAATCTATGTCTTGGGGACTCGTGTCCCCAATCTCAAATAACAAACGCCAGTGGGACAGAGGTCATGAGGATATGTTACATGAGCGGTTACATCAGTCAGAGGCCTCCACGTGGGGAAGACAGACAGGACGCTCGACCAATCACTGCATTTGGTCCGAATGCAAAGATTGGTCAGAATTTTCTTAGAACCATATGAGAATGGTATAATTATACGTTTGTATCTCTGGTGGAATTCACTAACAGTTTAGTGTGCCATCAGCTTATTAAAAGCATTTTAACCTAAACAAAGAAAAGTATAAAATTTCCAGAAAGGTAAGTGTTGCTTTAACTAATGCTTATTTTCATTAAGGGTCAATCTGCTAATTATTTTTTCCCTTAATCGATTGATTGTTTGGTTTGTAAAAAATCTGGAAATAGTGAGAGACAGCGTGACACTTACCCAGAGCCCAGAGTGACACCTTCATGTTTGTTTTGTCTTTAACAACAGTTGAAACCTCACATTTGTGAAGCTGGAGCCATGACATGTTTATCAAAATAGTGGCAAATTTATTTTCTGTCAGTTCAATAATTGAACTGGTGCTGAATTGCTGTACTTGAACATTTTCATATGTTTCATGTGCAAAACTCTTAATTTTTAAAGTAACTAGTGACTAAAGCTGTCAGATAAATGTAATGGAGTAGAGGTAAACATGAGAAGACTCAGACTTGTACTTACAGTGCCTGAGTTAATGTGTTTAGTTACATCCAACTGTCACGCCCCACCCTTAGGCGGCCCTATGAGGCTAAAAAACTTCACCACTGACCCATAATAATCACATGAACACCTTTAAAACATTCAAATCCATGGGAGTTATTGGAATTAAAACAAGCAAACAACACAACAAAAATCCGTCGGTGAGAGGCAACAGGACCAGCAGTCCCCACACCAGAGCCTCTCTCCTCTGCTGCTGGCACAGGAGATCTTAAGCACCTCCTCCATGCCAGGTGTGCTGCACCTCTTTAGGTAATGCAGCACACCTGGGCAGATCTACAAGGAAGGGGAAAAAAGGGACAACAGCAAGGAACACATACACAGCTGTAACACCAACCACTGGGTGCAGCTCATGTTATATTATCTTTATGAGTTTGTGAGTATGACTCGACTTGTGACTTGCTTGATTTTCACCACAGTGACTTGGGACTTGCTTATGACTTGAAAGTTATGACTTGAGACTTGCTTACGACTTGCACATGTGTGACTTACTCCCACCTCTGACATTAACCTGTTTTGCTTGTTCTGCTAACCTTAGCAGAGGTTGCTAACGTGCTCTTGGAGCATTCCACATTAATATTGTGTCTGCATCAATCTACAAACTGTATGTTCACCAGACCGTGAGGGTTCGGCAGAAATATACGAATTGTCACAGCACTACTACTGACACAAGCTTAGTGGTAAAAGAATGTGTTTGGGAGCTTGTGTGTGTAGCCAGTCTGTGCTATTGTTACGCACAGCCAGCTAACGATATATCACAATAGCCACACTGGGTGCACATCATACAATCATACCTGGACAAAAGAACAAAAATGAGCTGCTTCTCTTTCAGGACAGCCTAACATGAGAGAAGGAGAAGTGTATGGAGACACATGAGAGCTTTACTTAGTCAAGCTAAGATTAGCCAACAACCAAAAGTTTAGCCTGCTAAAATCCCTTAACCTTAGATGGTCCTCCTTAAAACAATGGCACTTCACCAGCTCCACTATGAATTTAACTTGAATTCAACATGGTAAATTAATGGCAAGGTTACCACAAGCAGTTAATTTTTCCTAGCTAATGTTAGCTTGCTAACAAACAAACCATTACATCAACTCAATTAGACAAAAGCAGAGATTGTCTATAATCCAAATTGCTGACTTTAGCTAGCTAACGTTAGCTAACCCATGAGTGGTAATTGCCAAGATAATGTTTGCTAGCAACTTAGCCAGTCACTTGAGTTCAAAATTTTCAACTCCTATCTCCTCATTCATTCTGGTAGAAACTCCATTCAAACCTTAAAATGTTTAACATATTGTGTACATTTTGGGCTGTATTCAACTTTCAAACCACAATTACACTTTTTGAAATATTCAAACTTGTTTGAAGCTTGGTAAAAATGCCCTTTTCAGGTTTTTACATTTGTTTGTATTGGACAGAATCTTCTGAGCTAGAATGGAGGACTCAACAGTCAGAGTGCAGAGAGCTTCCTCAACATTTCTCTTTAACTCGCTGTCACGCTCACAGTTTCTGCTATAGAGACAGAGCGCAATGCATCATAATCTGAAAGCCGCGCTTCCAAAGGGGAAACGAGGCCCACTCTCCCCTCCGCTTCTTCGTTCGGTCGCTGTCATTCTGCCTCCTCAGCCACGCCTTCAAGTCTCCATGACTGAATTGCTAGCTAGCTAGCTAGCTAAAATGATTAGCTATAGCTAACTAATAATTAGCTAATAAGATGGCAAAGGATTATTTTAGCACGCTATGCCTACCAGAGAGGCAATGGTATATTGATAAGGTTAATATTGCCGGTCTACCTCAGTGTCCCTTCTCTGTACCTTGCTCGTCTTGGAAAAAATATGAGCAGAAATCAGTCAGTTAACTAAATTGACCGCTACTCCCCCATCTCCACATTCTCCCCTTACTGCAGTCCGAGCATGATGTGGAGATACTTTTTTAAGAAGATGAGCATTTCGGCATGCGCAGCCATCAGCCTGCTCCTGCTACTGGCACACGTTGTTGTTTTGAGACATGCCTCTACATGCTGGTAGATTGATAGAGGTGCTAGAGCGGACCGCTGGAATGAACTGGGCACAATTATAACAGAAGTTACATTCATACTGTCAATGCTTTAGCTTAACATACATAAATACAGTTAACTGTTACTCTAAAAAATACAGGTTTGACAAAGTGTTAGCTGCACACATAGGCATACCAAGTGTCAGGATCCAACAATTTCTTCCCTGTTGAAGCCTGACGTTTTATTGCCTGTATCCACTTGTGTCTTCTACAAGGTTACGTTTTTCTGCTCAGCAGCTGATAAAAGCTAAGCTCTGGGTTTTTAGCCTTATTGTCCTGCCCACCACACAGCAACTTTTCGCCATTTGGACTTAGGGAAAACTCAACAGGCTGGAAACAGAGGGGGAAATTGTGAGGGGAAAGCGGGCCTCGTTTCCCCTTTGGGGGCGTGGCTTTCAGATTATGACGCGTTGCGCTCTGTCTTTATACATAATTTTTGTTCAAAATGGAGTAAAACTTGGCCTTTTTCAAACACTGTTTCTTTGGAAGCAAACAGACTTATACATTTGTTACATTGAGCCTGAAAGTTAACTCCTAACTGATGCTGTTAAACTAAATGTAATGCAGGATTTATAGTTGTGCACAGACCCTACGCCATAGCCCATGCTGTTGTGAGATTTATACTTGTGCGGTGGTGGGTCTGTGTCACTCTGCACACCTCTAAAACGCTAGTCGGCGGCAAAGGTTTCTGTGAAGTGCTGGAAAATTTAGTTGAGAGACCATTTCAAACACAAGTACACAAATTGACTCCACTTTAAACTCGCAGCATTCACAGACAAACACTTGTGTTTATCCAGACATATTTTCCCCACAAATACAACATGCTAACGTTATTAGCACAAGCCTATGGCATTTTACATTGTATAAATTAGCCTAGCAGCTAGCAATCTTTTCCTCTTCTCTTATAAAACCAGGGACAGCAACATTTAACAAAGGGTACGGCATTTGGCTCCATTACAACTCACAAGATTCACTGACAAAACACCTGTCTTGTATTAAATGTGTTTTCCAAACAAATATAACATGCTAACGTTATTACCACGAGCCTATGGCATTTTACATTGCATAGATTAGCCTAGCAACGAGCAGAGATTTCCTCTGATATGAAACTTGGATAAATCCTTAAGTATAAATCGCTGAAGGATAAAGTACACTCAGACTTGAAATGTTATTTTTTGTGGAGGCTTTACTGTCTTCACAATTTATTGTTTTTTCATCTGTGAAATGAAAGGAAATAAAAGCTTTGGTTTCACTGAGGGAAATGGTTTCAGCTTACAGAAACAGACAGAAGGTCTGCATCACTGATAAGATATGATAATGATATATAATGATATGATGATAAGAGATAAGATGATTGATTAATTAATTCCTTTAGTTATTGTGTTATGATATCCAATTAGCTTTTCCTGCATGGTTTCAGGAAAGCGGCGAACCAGAGTACCCGCAGCGAAGCTAGTTTTAAGTTGGATATTCGACAAACATTCGCTCCGGGTACAGTGCGACTCCAAGCCAGCCACTCCAACATTTCAAGTGCACCCGTATTGCAGACTTTACAGTAAACACAAGGAGACAGAAGATGACTACAGCATGTACCGACTTCCTGTTTTCAAAATAAAAATGTGGGCTATTTAAAGTGGAGACACTGTGTTTAAAGGCAATAAAAGGAGACGTATCGATATGTTCTAACACTAGTTTTGATTCATTATATCACATGACCTAATAGATATTCAGCTAAAATGCTAATGTTTTCATATAAAAATTATGAATGATTTGAAAATGTAGAAAAACAGGTGTATCTCATGCATTCTGTGTAGTAACATGGTCCCACACTGATTTTGAGTCAATTGATCACATCTCCTGGAAGCTATTGAGCTAAAATGCTAATATTTATATATAAAACTTAATAAAAAATATTTAGAGATTTAAAATGTAAAAACAAGAGGCGTATCTCATGCAGCCTGTGTAGTACTATGATCCCACACTGATTTTGAGTAAATTGATCACATCTCCTGGAAGCTGTTGAGCTATAATGCGAGAGATCGCTGAGATCCTGGAAGCACGCAGGCTTGAGGTGAATAAGGACAGCACAGTACCTTCACAGAGACGCATCCATTTTGTTAGACAGGGAGACCAGGGCCTGTCCAACACCGCTAGGGCTTGGTCCCTCATGACTCCTGGAGCGGAGTGGAACCTAATGGCTGACCTCAACCAGCTGCTTAGGTTCCCTCAGGAGATCACCTCAACCTCCTTGCGACCTGACATCGTCATCAGGTCTTCCCTCACCAAGACAATCTTCATGATCGAGTTGACCATCCCGTGGGAGGATGGAAGGGAGGCTGCCTTCGAGAGGAAGAAGGACAAGTATGCAGAGCTGGCAGCTGCATGCTCACAAGCTGGGTGGAGGGCGTTCACATTCCCAGTGGAGGTTGGGAGCAGAAGCTACACAGGAGCATCAGCCCAGCGCCTCTTTAAGTCCTTGGGCATTAGAGGTGCCAAGCTGAAGAGGGCCATCAGGGACATTGCCGAGGAGGCAGAGCAGGGGAGTTTCTGGCTCTGGCTTCGCAGGAAGGACAAATCGTGGGGGAAACAGAGATCTTAGGGCCAGCTGCAGGGAGCGGTAGGGAGACGTCCCTATCGCTGCTCCACCACCCAGAGATGTTCCGGGATTAATGGAGCGAAACATCAGTGAAGGGTGGCTCCCGGCTGATGACCCTGCAGCTGGCGCAAAGGCACCGTTGGAGGTGCGTCAGGCAGTGATGCCAAGCAGGCAGGTCCATCTACCTGTGCTACATATATATAAAAATTAATAAAAAATATTTAGAGATTTAAAATGTAAAAACAAGAGGCGTATCTCATACAGCCTGTGTAGTACTATGATCCTACACTGATTTTGAGTCAATTGATTATATTTTCTGGAAGCTATTGAGCTAAAATGCTAAAAATTATATAAATTAATAAAAATGATGAACAGATTTAAAATGTAAAAACAAGAGGCGTATCTCATGCAGCCAGTGGAGTAACATGGTCCCACACTGATTTTGAGTAAATTGATCATATTTCCTGGAAGCTATTGAGCTAAAATATTAATATTTATATATAAAAATTAATAAAAAATATTTAGAGATTTAAAATGTGAAAACAAGAGGTGTATCTCATGCAGCCAGTGGAGTACTATGATCAACACTAGTAGGGCTACCATGACTTGATTTTATTGTTTCATTGGCACAAGGGACATTTCCAATTTTCTTCCTTGGCATCTTCTTTGTCCTCGCTTTCCATGGACAGGCATGGGCTGTGGAACCACCTGTCACAGTCATCACATTGTATCTGTTCAATTGAAAACAAATTATATATTTTATTATAATTAATTAATTAATTAAT
>NC_065521.1:47333428-47337945 GCF_006386435.1 Epinephelus moara | reverse complement strand
CAGAGGGGGGTGTGCGTGAAGTGTAGATGACCATTTCTTTTGTTTTGACCACGTTCAGTTCCAGAAAGTTATTGGTGCACCACTGAGTGAAGTGAGAGATGGAAAGTTGGTAGGCAGTAATTGAGTTATTGTCACTGAGCAGACCTAGGATGGCAGTGTCATCTGAGTATTTGTAGTATGTGGTGATTGGTGAGGGGCTGATGCAGTCATTTGTGTAGAGGGTGTAGAGAAANGGCAGTAATTGAGTTATTGTCACTGAGCAGACCTAGGATGGCAGTGTCATCTGAGTATTTGTAGTATGTGGTGATTGGTGAGGGGCTGATGCAGTCATTTGTGTAGAGGGTGTAGAGAAAAGGGCTGAGGACACAACCCTGGGGGGCTCCGGTGTTGGTGATGACGGTTGATGATGTGACTGTGCCTATCCTTACGGCCTGTGGTCTATTGGAGAGGAAGCTGTGAACCCAGCGGATGAGGAGTGGAGATATGTTGAGGTGACGGAGCTTCTTGATCATCTGGTGGCGTTGGATTGTGTTGAAGGCTGAGCTGAAGTCGATGAAGAGGATGGATGCAAAGGTGCCACGTGATTCCAGGTGTTGAAGGAGGGGGTGGAGGAGACATGCTACAGCATCCTCCGTCCCCCGTCTGGCCCTGTATGTGAATTGACGTGGGTCCAGCTGTGGTCTGACGACTGGCAGGATGATGTGGAGGATGAGTTTTTCCAGTCATTTCATTATGATGGAGGTGAGTGCAACTGGACGGTAGTGATTTGGTTCAGAGGGGCGTGGTTTCTTGGGTACAGGGATGATGGTTGATGTTTTCCAGATGGTAGGGATGGATGCTGACCTGTATGAGTCCCAGAAGATGGAGTGAAGAGGGGGGGCCAGTTCCATGGCGCAAAGCTTTAACACCTTGGCTGAGATGTTATCAGGCCCGGGTGCCTTTCCAGTTTTGCACCTGCTCAGCTGCTGCTGCACATCCACTGTGGTGAATGGAGGGTGTGCAGGCACATCTGGCTGCTGCACATCCACTGTGGTGAATGGAGGGTGTGCAGGCACATCTGGGGGGAGGGCATTGAGCAGCTCCAGACATGTGGCAGAGTGGTCTTGGGTGTCGAACCATGTGTAGAAGGAGTTCAGGGTGGCAGCAAAGGTGGTGGGATCTGTGATTGTGGAGTGAGCCTGGCTGGGTAATTGACCGGTGAGAATCTTTACTTTATGGAAGGCTTGTTTAGTGTTCATGGTGCTGAATTCCTGCTCCAGTCTGTCCTTGTATTTGTGTTTGGCCTTGATGATGTCATTCTTTGTCTGTTGAGTGAGTTGACAGCAGTCCAGTCCTTGTGTTGAAAAGCTTTGTGCTTTTCCCTCAGGCTGTTTTTAATGTGGTAAGTGATCCAGGGTTTGGAGTTCGGATATCTCCGGACAGTTCTGATGGGGATGGTGCATGAGACACAGAAATTAATGTAGTCCGTTATCAGTGACACCCTGTGATCCAGATCGCCCTGAAAAATGTCCCAATCTGTGAAACCAAGTGAACCCTGTAGTTGTGTAATGGCATCCTCCAACCAGAGGGCGGCGCGGTGGATGTGTGGCTTGTTGCGTTTCAGTTCCGGTTTGTAGTGTGGCAGCAGGAAAACAACATTGTGATCGGAGTAGCCGAGTGGAGGGTGTGCGTGGGCGATAAACGCATCAGAAATGTTCCCATAACATACATCCAGAGTGTTGTGCTTCCTCGTGGGAATGTCCACGTACTGGTGGTAAGATGGCATGACACAGTCGAGTCTACAGCTGTTGAAATCACCCATAATGAACACCGGGGCATCGGGATATTTAGCCATCATGTAGCTAGCACCCTCGGCTACCAGCTCCGCTGCTGCCCTGGTGTTAGCACTTGGTGGGATGTAAACACATAATGAAAACAAATTGTTTTCAGCTTACCTTGACAACAGTCACACCACAGCTGCATCCATCTTGTTGGATTGGATGGGACATAACCCCCCCTTTCCATTTCACATCCACCCATTCTGTTTTTCCGTAACATGTCCTCCTCATCATGAAGTACTCCCTGAATAAAGTTTGTATTCATCATAATCTTTAAATTCAGGTCCTTCGTGTCCAGAGATTATCACACACATTTGCAACAACCCAATGAATAACCAATTTCATTAATTACAAATAATTATTCATCATCACCATTTACAGATCAAACCCCCAAGATGGGGATACACTAAGCTAGTCACACAGACAATTATATCAACACCTAGCAAAATAGAGAAAGTTTCCTCTCTGTTAGCTCTCACTACTAAAGGTGTATTCAGGGACATGCATCAACTGATAACATTCTGAACTGACATTGCTGCAAATGTAAAAAATGTACCGTGGGTCATTTTTATAATCTATTTTACAAGTGAAGTCGGAGCACCTAGGTCATAGCTTTAAGATCTGAACATTGAATGCAACTGTAGAAATCACTGGCTTTACATCTTTGATGATTTATTTGTAAATAAAGACTTTGACCCGTACCATTTTAGAAATGTCATATTTTACCTTTTAGAATGATCAGTCCCCAGCTATTGATCATTAAAAGAGCCTTGGCATGTGGCCCATTGAATGAAAACAGGTACACTTTATTTGATAACATTTGTAACATAAACTGAAAGTATCTTAAAATTAATCTACCGGATGCTTTTAGCAGCAGTTTGTGAGGCCTTCAGCTCAGATGTCTTTCGCGCTGGATCCACCAGGTACACTGTGCTGGTTTCTGCATGTATGTACTGTGACACAGCAAAACATGACAAAACAATGTCAAACTACAAAATTTCTGCCCCAAAATTTTGAGAGTGCCACAGGGTGATGGAGATATGTGTGATATTAATATTATGAATTTAGGCAGCAGCATGGCTCTTAATCAGTACTGTCTGTCAGTTGCTTTATGCCTGTCTGCCCCTGTGTCTCTCTTTGTCTGTTTCACGGTGCTATGCACTCATCTCTGTGGTTATTTCATAGTCAGTGTACCTTACTACATGGCCCATGGCACTATCAATATGTTTTTGTCTCATTACTTGGGAGATGATATGCATTTAGAGACAAAAATCAAGAGATCAACAGAAGAAATTTACAAACCAGCAAGTTCCAGTGGTTATTGTTGACCAGCACAAATGACAGAACAGCTCCAAAGCTGCTGAAGTTCACCTACGATTGGAATAATTACATATGGGTGAAAATAATCACTGACTGAAAATAAAAATTCTAAGACAAACTAATAGTTCACTTATGACAACGGTATTTCTCTCCCATACCAGTTTTAGTGTTGTACTTTTCTTCATTATTTTTTATGCTCAGGAGTGAGTAAATTAACGTTTTAGTCAAAATAATTCATAGGGTGATGAGGCAATAGTCTTAGGTCTTACTCATCATAGAGACACACACACACACACCTTTACCTTTAGTAAACTTTGTTGAGGCAGCTTTTTCCTGTCACCAAAGAGAATACAACCTGCTGTATAGTGGCTCATTAAACAGATGGTGTCTGTCCATCACACTGAATGTGTGGGCAAAAACATGAAGGAGGCCCTCAATAACCTGATAGAAACAACAAATTGATTGTCCAATTAATAATAATAAACAGTCCCAAATAGGATGAAATATGACTTCCATCAGCTTTACTATCTAATTATCAAAATAATTCATAATATAATACTTAAGATCAAAACATCAATGACAGTTTAAAAAGAACATTTGCACACTTGATACATAACTCCCCTGTCAACCACTGGTGTGGCCTAACTGTGCGTTCCCACCAAAAGATTCAAAATCGCCAGCGGGCGCTCTGGTCGCTGGAATCGCTCTGCACTGCCAGCATTAGCAGGCGCTGGTAGCAGCTGGCAGTGGCCAAAGGGGCGGGGCGGGCGCTGCAGATGTCTGACCAGCTGTGCAAATATGGATGAATAAATCTACTATCACTGATGTCTTTACTCTGTATTATTTATGACTTTAATTTCACAATTCAAGTACTAATTAATAAACACACAATAAAAACAGTCATATAGCCTTTATGAGTTTTTTATTTGTGTAACTTTACCCTCCTGTTGGCACGTAGGACCATTGAGAAATGTAATTGGTGGTAAATAAGCGGGAGCTTATTTGGAGGGAAAACAAAGTCTATAAATATAGCATACACATCTTCCGGTTTCCTCTTTCACCATGGATCGTACTTGGGGAAGCCTCCTTTGTATTGCTGCAGTCTATTTGCTGAGGAAACGGAGTCAGTCAGTCCATCTGGGTCCACAGCGTGTTGCAAACCCGGCAACTCCATGGTGAATTTCACCGGCTGGTACAGGAGCTTCGTTTTGACGATGTCTGGTTCCAGCGCTATTTCCGACTGGACAAGAGTCAATTTGATGATCTGCTCACCAAGGTTGGTCCGCGGATCTACCGGATGGACAGCAATTACCGGCAAGCCATTGGTCCCAGTGAATGCCTGGCTGTCTGTCTGCGGTGAGCTTCTCTCCCTCTCCCACA
>NC_065521.1:47322965-47332928 GCF_006386435.1 Epinephelus moara | reverse complement strand
CTGTTGACTTTCTCAGATGTGGCAGATAATCCTTTTGTAATCATGTTGACTAGCTAGTCTGACAATGATAAACAGCATTTGCTCTTACCTGAAGTAGGCTAAATCTAAAATAAAATGCTTTTTAGGCTGTAGGTGAATAACTTTAATGTTGCTTTTTAATTTTTATGTATAATGTTATTTTGATAAGAAACTGTTAAGTGAAATAAAAAATGAGATTTAAAATGTTAACATTATCCTCCAGGTCTGCAGGCAATTCCTGATGACAGTGAGGCAGGCCCTAGTCAGTCAAGAGAGGATCTGCCAGGGGTCAGCCACAGTAGAACAAGACTGCATGAGGAAGGAGAGACAGTATGAATACAGACAGAAGAAGCAGGGACAGAACAAGGAGGGACAGGAGGCGACACAGGGGGAGAGAAAGTTTACATGATAATGACATATACAAAGCCAAATCAACCTGACCCTAAAGTTTTGCAAAAATAAGTACACAAAGAGCGGACACTGACATTCCAAAAAGCATGGTATGAGAAGTATCCCTGGCTGCTTGTTAGTATGAGTACTGAGGGTGTTCTGTGTTCTCACTGCTCCGAATATTTTAAGACAGGGAAACCAGCACAAGCCAAGAGTATAGACCCAGCTTTTGTCGATACTGGATTTAAAAACTGGAAAAAAGCACTTGCTACATTTTCCATGTGTAACCACTACTTGGAATGAGCCAATTGTTAAGTAAATAGTTACATGAATGTAAATAGTTACATGAATAGGCCCAGTAAGGAGGATGGTAAGCAAAACATGAATGCCATGTAATGGAAACAGAATTGATAAAAAAAAAAGAAAAGAAAATAAATAAATCAATAAATCAAGATTTCTCCCTCTTTCTTAGGATTTTAGCTTAGATTTCTCAATCAAAAAAAATAAAATGGGATAACTGGGAACTGAAATACACCACCCTGCAGCCTCTCAACTCCAATATAAAACAAAACACAAAGATGAAATTAAAGAGTCCACCTTTACAGTTTTTTCCTTTAGGTAGTGTCACAGTTTCCTTTACAGTCCTTTTGAATTCACTCTCAAGGTAAATGTCTTTCTTTTCTTTGCAAATCCAGTTCTGTTAAGTTAGGTCAGTGTGTCTCTTCTTCTTTTAGTCAACAAGTCAGATCCAGTTTAGTTAGTTAGGTAGTTCAGTTTGGTTACGTAGGTCGTTCAGTTTAGTTATGTAGGCGGTTCACTTTTGTTATTTAGGGGCCCCTTTTTAGGTGTTTGAATCTTTTTGCTCGAGCTTATCTGATTCTTTAAGTGGAAATCCAACGCGTCTAAGAACATCCACTTGACTCTCTCTGTCTCTCTCACTCTCAAGCTACAGCATGGATCCTAGATACACCTCCTGCTCACTGCGAATCTGCGGCATCATCCTCTTCTTCAGGAAGTGACTAACAAAAGAAAACCATTGGGAGGATTAAACAACTTCAAATATTGATTCTCCTTTCACCCCTCGGCAACCAAAACATCCTGTAAAAAAACTTAAGTTACCGTAACCGTAAGTATCTCCAAAAAACAGCAAGTCAAATGCAACAACAGCAATATTTATTTAATTGCACTGGATATGTATGAAATGTAAATAACTATAGGTTAAATAAGAATTTATGTATATACAAAATGAACTGAAATGTAACTATAACTGTAATTTGTCTTATGCTATGTGTAATCAACCATAAACAAATTAACTTAAACAATAACATTAAATGTGTTAAATTTATGGGGGTTACACATGCATGAGAAATCAGAGGGTCACAAAGTGGCTGTTACAACTGCTGCATATGAAACCAGGCCTGTTACTACACAGTTGAGCAGTGCAGTCAGTACACAGCAAGCAGAAAACAGAGCTACCCTGTTAAAAATAATAGGAGCTGAGATGTTTCTGGCGAGGCAGGGATTGGCCTTTAGGGGTCATGAACATCATCAAGGTAACCTTGACCAGCTTTTAAAATACAAAGCTGAAGGTGATCAGGCATTCACGAGGTGGTTATCTGCAAAGAGAGGCGTGCACACATCTTGGGACTGTCAAAATGAGCGGATAAATTTGATGAGTTCATCAGTTATCAGGAAAATTGCAGATGAGATCCGGTCCTTACCAGTGTTGCAATATTCCATTATTATGGATAGAACAAGGGATGTCTCTGCTGTTGAGCAGGAGGCGCTGTGCCTATGTTATGTTGACGCTGATTTGTTGGTGCACGAAGACTTCATAGGGTTGTATGAAGCAACTTCTACAACAGGTGAAAACCTTGCCAAGATCATTTTGGATGTTCTCTTGAGGCTGAATTTGCCAATATCAGGCCTCAGAGGTCAGGCATATGATGGGGCTTCAAATATGGCTGGAAAGCACTCAGGTGCACAGGCTGTTATTCAGCGAGCACAGCCATTAGCACCATATGTACATTGTGGAGCACACTGTGTCAATTTGGTTACACAACAAGCTTGCTCAGCCTCCAATGTTGTGCGAAATGCACTTGACTGGATACATGACCTTGGCACATTTTTTGGGCAGTCTGGTAAACTGAAAGACAAGTTTAAAGCCATTGTTGCAGCTGAAGGGGACGGGCCAGCGGTGTCCATCAGGCCTTTATGTCCCACAAGGTGGACTGTGCGCTCACCTGCTATCCATGCTGTTCTCAGCCAATATGGGATGGTGCTAAATGTGCTAGATGAGATGGCTGCAAGTCATTCTGAGTCTGCAAGCCGGGCAGCGGGCTTAAGTCTAAACACAGCTCTCCAGAATAAGATTCAGACAATGGAGGGCATGCTCTCTGCAGTCTCCTTGGTCCAAGACAGCTTGAAATTTAAAAGAAACACTGAACACTTTGAGGCGATCTTTAAGGAGGCAGAGGACAAGTGTGACAATCTGTCTCTAGGGCCCATTGTTCCACCACACACACATAGGCCTCCTAAACGATATTCGGGGCAGGTTCCTGCATACACACCTGGATCAGCTGTGGATTTTTACAGACCAGAGTTCTACCGTGTCCTAGATACAGTAGATGCACAAATCACTGAGAGGTTTATGCAACCAGGCATTCAAACATTAAAAGAACTGGAAAACTCACTCCTGACTCCCATGACAAACGATGCAGCAGTTCGCAAATATCCTGAACTGAATGGAGAAGACTTGAGAGTCCAACTAGCCTTGTTTAAAAACAAGTACAAGGTCAACACAACTGCAGATGCTGTGCATGCTTTGAAAGAAATGCCCCCTGAAGTCCATGGCCTGTTTGATCAGGTAGAGACACTAGTGAGATTGCTGATGGTGGTGCCCATATCATCTGCGGAGGCAGAGCACAGTTTAGCGGGTTACACAGATTGAAAACTTGGTTGCGATTAACCATGACTCAAAAAAGACTCAATGGCATTGCTGTGTGCCACATTCACCAAGACAGACTTGACAGACTGGACAGACAAGATATTGCCCAGCAGTATGTTCAGGGAAATGAAAGGAAGAGAGATGTTTTTGGGTCCTTTTGAGTCTGCTTCTAAGCAGTAAATTTGTTTGGCTGCACAATAGGTTATTCCTAAAAATACTACTTCTGTCATTTAAAATGTGAAGAACAATATACATACCTATTTTTATTTATGTAAATATGATGTTTTTTACACTACAACTCATACAAAAATGTTTAAATAAAACATTTTGCATAAGGCATGACATTTTGGTGGGTGATTGGTGGCATACCAGACAAATAACAGTTCCATCATGTATGGCTAGTGTTGATCAGGTAGTCCTTTGTTTAACAATGTTCATTATTGTTTATCTGTAAAATATTGATTTGGCAAGGAGTAAAGTGACTGGTTCGTGGTTATGGTGGATCAACGCAGTGGGTTGTTGGTCAGAACAATACACAAAGAGAGAGGATCCAGTTCATGTTCATTTATTGTTTAAGCTGGTTGAGTTCTGAAGAAAAAGGAGGAATTGAAAAAAACAGCTAAATATTAATCCACACAACTCAAACATAAGGATCAATTAACAAATAAACATAAGAGATTTAATCTAAACAAAACACCGCTCAACTTAGTAAGAGGTAGAACTTAGTGTGTGTATATAGTATATATAATTGATTTAACTATTACATATACTAATAGTGTGTGGAATAAAAGCAATAACTCACATCAAATACCCAGCTCAAACTATTGGGGATGAGTGAGGATGAGGCCAGCCAGCTCCTTTGTTCTCAGGCAGGGAAAAGGATTCACACAGGTGAGCTGGCTGCCTAAATAGACTCCAGGGCTCCACCCTCCATTGATGTGAGGGTCATCAACTTCGAAGAAGAAGGGGCCAAAGCAATCCATCCCCGTGGACCAGAAGGGAGGCTTGAAAAGCCGCAGGCGAGATGGTGGCAAGTCAGCCATCTGAGGAATCAGGGTTTTGGCTTTCCATTTCTTACAGTCATACATGAATGTTGATGTTTCCTTATTGCTTGTCTCCCTCGCAAGATCTAATAGTTCCTCCTTAGGCTGGCAAAAACTCTCTCTGGGTGATAGCTGTGTGATATATTATTTTGGATCCAAGACCACAGGGTGCATATTGCTATAGTCCAGATCCTCACTCTTGCGCAGCCGACCTCCCTCTCTGATTAGGTTTGTGGTATGATCAAACTCAGGGACCAAGTTATTCAGGGGACTTTGCTTTGAAATGGGTTTGTTAGCCTGTAACAGAGCATATTCTTCTGGGAAACTCCTGTTGTGCATGCTGGAGGAGGAGAGTTTCCACATAGGATCTCTCAGGGGGCTGAGAATTTGCAGCCAAGGATGAAGAGACGTGTTGAGAGGTGCCAACCACCGAATCCTCCCAGCACTGGAACTGCAGTAGGTTTGGGGGAGCATTAGCTGGCAGTACATGCGCTGTACCACAAAAGGCAGACTTCCTCAACTCTGTGGCTGCATCAGTAGACGGTGAGGAGGGATTTAAGGGCCACTGATGAGGAGGTAAGTACAGGAAAGGAGGGCCCTGATTCCATCGCATATCTTGTACTGGTAGGACTCTAATTGCAGCCAGGTTAGAACGGTAGTGGAGTCTGTCCACATCACTAGACGGTGGAGAGGGGGAGTCAGCTCTGTTTTCAACATCCTTGCTAATTGGGCTCCAGTGAGAGAAGCACACAGCTCTAGGCAGGGTATAGTGATCTGCTGTCTTGGTGCCACTCTTGAACGTGCCATGACAAAAGAGACATGAACCTGTCAGTTAGAGTCCACTGTCCTCAAATATGCAACAGAGCCATATACTGCTTCAGAGGCATCACAGAACACATGCAATTCTCTGCTCATTGAAGGATCTTGGTCCTCTGTGAGTCCATAACATCTTGGGAGTCTAATCTTGGCCAAGTGTGGAAGCTCATCCTCCCATACCGTCCAGGCCTTCACAAAAGCATCAGGAAGGCAGGGGTCATCCCCAGGACAATGATGAACCCCAGGGGATCATATTGCATGGCCAATATCCAGTACACATTGCAAAGGGTAAGAGGGTGATAATTAACTGGTCTGTGTTTGTATCCCAAGATGTCCGAGGAGCAATGCCACATTAAACTCCATGCTCCTTCCCATGGGTCAGTGCGGTCTTGGATGAGCCACATTTCACTGTTCTCTGATCGAGCCTCTTCAGGAAGGTGCTGAACTACTGAAGAGAGGTTACTGATCCATTGTCGGATCTCAAAGCCACCAGAGGCGAGCCATGCCCGGAGGCGGTCAAGGAGACTTCTAGCCTGCTCTTCAGTGGGAAAACTCTGCAGACAATTGTCCAAATAGAAGGACTGCAGAACTGATGTTTCGATGTCTTCCTCTCCCCGATCCTTCACATGTCGCTGAAGAGCATATGTGGCACAAAAAGGATTACATGTGGTCCCGAATGGCAGGACCTGCCACTCCTAAGCCTCCACTGGTTCCTCACGTTGCATATCCCTTCATATGAAACGGAGAAATGGTCTGTCCTCAGCCAGCAATCTGACCTGGTGAAACATGCCTTTAATATCACTAGAGATGGCAACAGAATGCTGACGGAAGCGCAGCAGAACACCCCTCAAGGAAGGGCCCAGAACTGGGGTTGCACTTTGGGCAGTGTTTCTTTAAATCACATTCAGGGCTCTGTGTTCACAAGCACATTTCCAGCAACGTCCTTTCTCTTGGATCCACCTCTTGACAGCATCCCTTGACAGCTGACGAAAATCGGGACAGACACTTATATGATGGCCAAGGACACCACAATAAGGGCATGTCTGGCTACGATGTGTAGCAGTCTCAGTTGAATGTTGCTGAGCTTTGCTTTGAGGATGACGACTGGTTCCATGAAGTATAGTAGCCACTGGATTACTAGGCTTTGAGTAGCTGGACAGGGAAAAGGATTCACACAGGTGAGCTGGCTGCCTAAATAGACTCCAGGGCTCCGCCCTCCATTGATGTGAGGGGGAAGGAGGTGGGGATTTTCAACATTAAGCATGATTTCAAATAAAAATTCTCCAATGGCTTTTGAGTGCAAACCATTGGCCCATAAGTTATTACGAAAGTAAGTACTTGAGCGCTAGTTAAAGTCCAAATTACACAAAAATAACTCCTTGAGTTGAAATAATTTGCTGACAGCTTGGTCCCCCCAGTTCAAAAATCCCATCTGCGCCCCTGCTTATTGGTAATGCTTGCATGCAAAAGTCCCTTAAGCACTTTCACATAAAGTCTTAGGTGGGAGGAGGATGACACTTTAGCAGAAGAAGCATGACTACAAAATTATAAGGGACTAATACTGAGTTGGTGGGTCCATACAAAGATATTGGTCAGACCCAACATTGCAGTATACACCCAACATGTCTTTATTACACCCTAATTCCCACAGGTTTTTTCCACAAAAGAGGCTAATATGGAGATGTTGGGTTGAGACTGCAGATTCAGCATAGCAGGATAGACCCTAGTTGCTGGTAATGTTGCTGCTCAAAGAATTTTTTCCTTTAATTAACTCGTCTCTACTAGATATGATCAACCTGTCTCTATGAACAGGATATGTACCACAGTCCTTTAAACGAGCCATAATTAAACTACTTCTTAAAAAGCCTACTCTTGATCCAGAGGTTTTAGCGAACTATAGACCTATATCTAACCTTCCTTTTCTCTCTAAGATCCTTGAGGAAACAGCAGCCAACCAGTTATGTGACTTCCTTCGAAACAACAGCCTATACAAGGATTTTCAGTCAGGTTTTGGAGCACATCATAGCACAGAGACAACACTGGTGAAAGTCACAAATGATCTCTTGGTTGCCTCAGACAAAGGACTTGCCTCTGTTCTGGTCTTGTTAGATCTTAGTGCTGCATTTGATACCATTGACCATCACATCTTCTTACACACATCTTGAGACAGGAACACTTAATTGGCATTAAACTGCTTTCAGTCTTATGTCATGACCAAGAAAGCTGGTTGAATTTAGTTGTCTTGTAGTTCCTGTTTTATTTTGAAATTTCTCTCCTCTCATTTCAGGTAACTTGCCCCTTCCCCTTGTGTTTCCCGCCAGTCTGATTGTCTTCCCCGCCGTGATTGTTTCCACCTGTTCCCCCTCACCTTGTGTATTTATGGTCTGTGTCTCCCTTTGTCTGTGCCAGTTCGTCTTCCGATGCCACAAGGAACCAGCTCCACGCCTTCGCCTTGATTCCACAGTAATTGTTTCATGCCCCTACCTTGTCAGGTTTTTTGTATCTTTTTTTGTTACTTTGTCAAGTCAGTGTTTTAGTTAGTTGCTTTTTCCCTCGCAAGAGTGTTTTTTTGTTTACTTGCAGAAGTTGTGTTTTGTCCTCCGTGTGAGTGATTTTTCGTTGAACATCGATAATAAAAGTTTGATTTTTCCCCTTTGACGCCCGAGTTGTGCATTTGGGTTCAGGTCCTAGTTCAGTTCTGACATCTTACTTATCTGACCAATTTCAGTTTGTACATGTTAATGATGTCTCTCAAGGTTCTGTGCTTGGACTAATATTATTCACCTTATATATGCTCCCTCCAGGAAATGTTATCAGGGAACACTCCATAAATTTTCATTGCTATGCAGACGACACCCAATTACACTTATCAATGAAGCCAGATGAAACCAATCACTTACTTAAACTCCAAGCGTGTCTCAAGGACATAAAGACCTGGATGACCTGCATTTTCCTGCTTTTAAACTCAGATAAAACTTAAGTTATAGTTCTTGGCCCTAAAGACTTTAGAGGTGCACTATCTAATGATATAACAAGTTTGGATGGCGTTAATTTAGCCTCCAGCACCAGCATCAGGAATTTGGGGGGTATCTTTGATCAAGACATATCCTTCAACTCCCACATAAAACAAACTTCAGGGACTGCCTTTTTTCACCTACATAATATGACTAAAATCAGGCCGATCCTGTCTCTAAAAGACGCAGATAAACTAGTCCATGCATTTGTTACCTCCAGGCTGGACTATTGCAATTCCTTACTATCAGGCTGCCCTAATAAGTCTGTACAGAGTCTCCAGCTGATCCAGACTGCTGCAGCACGTGTACTGACAGGAACTAGGAAAAGAGATCATATTACTCCTGTTCTGGCTTCTCTACACTGGCTTCCACAGAGTCCTTGTGCTTTCTCGTCCTGCAGGTTTCCATGGATCATGGCTGCGTTTGGGCATTTCTGTCCGTCCTGGGAGAGGGATCCCTCCTCTGCGGCTCTTCCTGAGGTTTCTTCCACCTTTTTTTTCCCTGTTAAAAGGGTTTTTGGGGGACAAGTTTTTCCTCACTCGAACCGAGGGTCTAAGGACAGAAGGTGTCATCTCTGTACAGATTGTAAAGCCCTCTGAGGCAAACTGTGTCTTGTGAATTTGGGCTATACAAATAAAATTTGAGTTGATTTGATTTAATGTGCCCTATACAAGGGAAATTAGGGATGTTGCTTGTCAGACCCAGCATCCCCCCATTTTACCATTTATTGCAAAAACCCCCAACTTGTGCCGTTGAGACCCTTTATTTATTAAAAATACAACGTTGGCTAGAGAATGACTGAGACCTGTTTGTCCAAATATGGGTGTATGGAGATACAGTCATGACCTCTTTGTCTCACACAACAGGAAGTAACTTAAGTATGACTCCAGTATTCATGAGCCAATCAGTGCAGTCATTAACTTTTCAGCTAATCAGAGCAAAAGTTCAGGAAGAATCATGGACAGAGGTGTTGCAGCAACCAGCAATCGTGTAAAATCCAAAAATACTGACATGTTGGATATCTGTGCAGTCTGGGCAATGAATGCCTGCTTGTTGTTTTTCTTGCACTTTATTAGCATTCATTAGCATGGTTTAGATAGCTTAAATAACATTTTACAACCTGTTATATGCATTTAAATATATCCCAGGCTCCCTTTAAACAGGCTGGTTGTTTTCATCAGCTGATTTTTCCCTTATAGACCACAGCATGCTTTTGCTCACACTGGAAACCTTCAATGAGTTTCAAAGATATTAGAACAGCAGGAATTACTTTTGCAGATTTTACTGGTGTGAACCATTTTAAAATGTAACTAAGTGTATTTTTAATTTTTTTTTGTCACAGGAAGAGAAAATATACAATTTGTAAAACAAAAAAAACAAAAAAAGTGTATCATTTTAGTGGGCTGATGGGTTACAAAAGTCAGGGTTCAGTTGAGATTATGTGTCATGTCCAATTAAGGAAACACAATGGAGCAGGACCCAAATGCAAGAATAAAAAACTTAAATACATTTATTAAACAAAAGATCAAAACGACCAAATCATGACATTATGGATCAATAGATAGCCAGAGAGTTGTGCAACCTAATTGCACGGGGGACAAAAGACTTCCCCAGTCTGTCTGTGGAGCACCTCTGGGACAGCAGTCTATCACTGAAGTGCAGTGGGTGGTTGGTGTTGTCCAGTGTTGACCTGAATCTGGACAATGTTCTCTGCTCTGTCACTGCCTCCAAAGCA
>NC_065521.1:47314855-47320902 GCF_006386435.1 Epinephelus moara | reverse complement strand
TCCCCGTCCGAAAAGGCTTTCTTGCTCTTTATCAAAAAATTGGCAGCTCTAAACGAAGCTTCAGTTGCTTTTTGTGATTTTATCACCGGCCTCATGAAAAAAGACTGTTGTTTGCCCAAAGCTGCCTTTAACTCACGGGCTTTTTCTGTCCGTAAAGCGCTGCCAGGTGGGCAGTTAGCATCGAAGCTTTTGTGAAACGTACTGAAGTGTCTCTCCACATTGTGCCGCTTTGCCATCGCAACAGTCGTCCCACAAATGAGACACACACATTTTTCTTTCACTGTCGTAAAAAAGAACTCTTCCTCCCAATCACTGTGAAAATGGTATGTTTTCTTTCGCTTTTCTGCCATGTTTTCTTCATTTTGGGGGTTAAAAATCACATCTAGCGCCTCATCCTAGCTGCACCCGCTTCCTGTCTCGGATGATGGTGTGACATGCGCACTATATTGATGACCTTTGACTTCAGACAAGACCAGAGTTCATACATAAAACATTTTTGTTTAATTTTTTTATATTACATATTGACATTTTAAAATCTACATAAATACAAGCGTTTTTGATTAAAAAAGAACAGCAACAAAATTTTTTAGATGGAGCGCCATCGTGACTAGTGCTATTTTTAGAACATGCCTTGCGGGCGACTCACGTGGTCCCTGCGGGCGACCAGGTGCCCGCGGGCACCGCGTTGGCTACCTCTGCTCCAAAGTGTTCAGCTTTCAAATTCATTGTTTGCATAAGATAAACACAAAAAAAAAAAAAACTACATTTACTAATTTATCCAGAAATGTGGGAAATATTATTTCGTAAAATAAAAACAGCATAAATTTCGATTGTGAGGTTTACGCTGCTATGGGCCATGTGGTGTAGTGGTGCTGTCTCTGGTGCTGAGACCTCGGAGCGGGCAAAGAAGATATTCAGCTCCTATTCCAGCGCGGGGTGACCCTCAGCAGCTCCGAGGTTGGTCCTGTAGTTGGTCAGATGCTGAACTCCCTGCCACACCTGCCTGCTGTGGTTACTGCTCAGGTGGTCCTCTATCCTCCTCCTGTAGTCTGCCTTGGCCTCTCTGATGCCCCTCTTCAGGTTGGCTCGGGCTGTGCTGCAGAGGTCTTTGTTGCCGGACCTCCATGCGGTGTTCCTCAAAAGCCTCCCTGTCTCCCAGAGGCGGATGCTGGATCTTTGGCTCAGGTCTGTCTTCTCTCTGAGAACCATCTGCCGGGACACTGTCCTATACAAGCTCGCTGACGACATCCCCACACTTGTCGAGGTGCCTGCCAAGAACCCTCCTCCTCCTGAGAAAAAGGAAGACGACGATGAGGAGGAAACCCCCCATCAGCCAGCTGTGGAGGATTTGGAGACACAGCTGCTGGTGGAGGAGGAGAGCAAGCAGCAGAGGTCTCAGAGCATGGCCAGGCCGACTGGGGGGGAAAAGCAAGTGGTCTCCACAGGAGCTGGAGCTGGTGAGAGACACAGGGGATTTGGAGGCAGATTATGCCTATTATGTGACAGGCTGCCAGGCAGAGGAGATCCCCCACCGCTCCAAGAAGGCATTCACCTCAATGCGCTGGCGGTTGAGGGCTGACCAGTAGGTGAATCCCCCTACCCAATGGTTCCCTTTTGGAGCTTGTCTTTTAGTTCTGTTTTTTTTCCTTTTCCGCACCCACACAAACACGCACACCTACATTCACAGTCACTGCACCCACTCATATTACACTTTTATTGACACATACCTTGTACACAGTTCCTGCAAAAACAAAAAAAGAAAATCCCCCCCACATGGACTCTGCCTTGTCGTGGCGTGGGGGCTTAAGTGCCTCAGTGGTCCTGTGGACTGTGGGCTTTGGGTCTACCCAGCTGGTCTACTGCTGTTTGGTAAGGCAGTAGTAGACCAGCTGGGTAGACCCAATCCCTAGAGTCCACAGGACCACTGAGGCACAACCAAAGAGTCCATACACTTACCTGGGAAAACCTGTGGAGAAAAAAAAAATGGTTCCTTACCAAGATGGGCTACTGCGTGCTGTAGTATCTGACGTGCCACATGTTATGTGATGACCGGGGTCTTATGTGATCAGTGAGGGGCCCAGGTCAAGATTTTATTATGGCTCAGGTCAAGGATAGATAAGTAAGATGAAAGGTTGGATTCCATCTAGATTGTCTCTCTGTCACTTGTCACATTTTGTCTCAAAGTCCATCAAAACAGCCGACCTATATATGCAGGCTAAAGTGAGCCGTTATTCAGAGCAGTTCATATTGGCTTCGAACACTCTCTCAGGCAATCTAGATGCTTGATTTGATGCTGTACTTCTTGTAATAAACCTTTCTATATATAAGCAAGATGGTGTCAGCGGAGACTTCTTCATCATCTTCACATCATCGCTATTTAATAAACAACAGTGCCAAGTGTGGTACCTATCTTGGCTGTTTGGATTCAACTCTCAAACAGGCATGATAGGTATCTAGACTTAGAACACTGGTAGGTGGGTTAAGTGTACTTGGAGTGTAGGTGCTGGGTCCATCCCTCATGCAGCTCCATAATCCTGGTCCCAGATGGAATGATGGAACTGCTTGCGTCACCAGCAGGGATGGACAACCCAGGTAAGCTTCAACCTTAGCACACAGATGCTTAGCTGAACTGTTCAATCCTGCTGGGACTTGTAGCACTTGTAGACTGACTAGAGAGAGGTTTCTCCTTCACTGGATATTAGGGTGAGCCACTTACCTTGATGATGGCTTCAGACTTTTGGGATAGCTGGAGTCTGGTTTCAAGATGTGCTACTGTGTGCCAAGTGTGTAAGCTCTCAGGGTAGTTTGGATTCAGCTGTCAAAGTACCATGAGGGCTTATTGACTTTGCACACTGGAGGTGGGTTAAGTGTACTTGAAGTGGAGATGCTGGGTCCATCCATCATGCAGCTACAAAATCCTGGTATGGAGTGATGGACATGCTTGCGTCACCAGCAGGGAGGGAGTGTACAGGTAAGCTTCCACCTTAGCACACAGATGTTTAGCTGAACTGTTCAATCCATTGCTGGCACTTGTACCACTTATAGACTGAGTAGGGAGAGGTTTCTCCTTCACTGGACCGTCTTGAACATAACATTTATCAACAATTCACTGATAAACACAAATAAGCTATATACAGTTACACAAACATGTTAGCTTTTTACACATTAACATCAAGTATTTACAGTTAGCATGGGTGTCACTACCAAGATGGGCTCCTGCCTTACCACACAGGAGCTCATCTTGACAGTGACACCCATACTGGAGAGTCACTGGGTGAGACACAGCCAAAGAGTCCATTCAGTTACATGGGAAAACCTGTGGAGAGAAAAAAAAAAGTTCCTTACCTGTGCTGGTAGACTTACCTCTTCTGGGACTGAGCAGTTGCCTCATCCTGAAGATGACCTGTGAACGCAGAATGGTCGATAATGGGGCCACGCTTCCAAGATGGGCTACTGTGTGCCAAGTGTTGTACCTATCTTGACTGTTTGGATTCAGCTGTCAAAGTACCATGAGGGCTTATTGACTTTGCACACTGGAGGTGGGTTAAGTGTACTTGGAGTGTAGGTGCTGGGTCCATCCCTCATGCAGCTCCATAATCCTGGTCCCTGATGGAATGATGGAACTGCTTGCATCACCAGCAGGGATGAACCGCCCAGAGATGCTACAACCTTATCACACTGGAGCTTCTCTGGGCGGTCCAATCCTGCTGGGACTTGTACCACTTGTAAACTGAGTAGAGAGAGGTTTCTGCGTCACTGCAGATTCTTGAACATAACATTTATGAACAATTCACTGATAAACAGAAATAAGCTACATACATGTGTGTATTCAGTCATCGTCTATGTGACCCGACACATTCAGTACTGACACTGTAAACAAAGTTAATTGATAATAATATATAATAATAATTAATAAACAACAAATCCCCTATCCTAACCCACAGTATTCACACTAGAAACCAGTTTCCTTTATGACTAAAGGTTACAATAAAAAAAGAAAAGAAATTGTGCATTAATTTCATCAAAATAATAAATAAATTACAATTTCAATAAAATTACATCGAAAAACTCGTAAATCATTTCATTTCCTCATTATACTGTAGGTTAGAGGATTAAAAGTATATAATTTCATGGGAGATAGTGAATTAATTGGTTTAAATAATACAAGGGAAAGTTTTACAACATTTAAAAACAAAATCTTGGGAAGGTGTACAAAAGGGGAAGCAGCAGAGTTGCTCATTTTCGTTCAGACCTTCGACGACAGTCATTTGATTTGATTTTTTCGTGTGGCCAGGCCTGAAGAAGACCCATTGCGGGTCGAAACGTTATTTAGCCATCCTGTTACTTGGGTGACATTTAACCATTGTTAATAGTTTTTATAACACTGACTTATGAGTAAAATGGATAAGACAGTGGTTTGCAGCAACAGCCGAAATACAATACGGGCAGATCTCAGTTTGCTGCTTGAGTGTCTAAAGTTTAATAATAATTTACTTTGTCAATATACTATTTATATACTATATACTATTTATATAATATTTATTTGCCTCTATGAAATGAAATTTACTTTTTTTCATACATTTATTTATTTGAATTCACTTTTAAACTCTATGAAATGAAATAAAATTTACTTTTTCAAGACACTTATTTATTTGCATTAACTTTTAAACTGTATGAAATGGACTGAAATTTACTTTTTAATGCACTTAACTATTTACATTTATTAGTGGATATGGAGTTAAATACTTAAAATTAGAGGTTCACTACAAAACAGTTCATGGGAGGGTATATAAGGAGGGACACAGATGAGTTTGCTCATTCTTGCTTGGAAAGCCGACGAGACAACATCTCTCGACCAAAGCAGCCATTCTGTTCTTTTTATGTGTGCCAGGCCTGAGGAAGACCGACTGAGGTGGAAACGTTGCCTTTTGGCACACGTGACACCACTGGTGAATACAAATGCTCTCTCATTGACAAACCAACAATGGAGGCATCTGAGGAAAAATCACAGTCAAATAATGAATTTTAATGACATTGCAAGTGTTGAGTTTATATACAGCATTCAATGACACTATGTCAGCTTTGTTGTTGCAGCATCGCGCTGCCATTTGTAGAAAATACACAGTAGAGCTTTATTGTGGATGCTCTCAAGGCGAAGCTCTCATTTATTAGCAACCCTTTCCCCAAAATAAGGGATAAATTCATTAAAATTAACCCAAATTAGGCATATATTAAAACAAAAAACGAAACAAAACAAAAAAAAACAACCTCCTCATGGACTCTGCCTTGACGTGGCGTGGAGGCTTGTATGTCTCAGTGATCATAGGGAATCTCTAGATTGGCTCAGCCCAGCACAGTTTACTCTTGTTTCGTAAGGCAGGAGTAAGCTATGCTGGATAGAGCCAATCTGGGGAGTCCCTATGATCACTGAGACAAAACTAAAGAGTTCACAGCTTACCTCATGTTGAATACCTACCTACTCATTGTTAGGAAGTTGTTTTGAACCTGTTTTTTTCTTGTCAAATGGAAAGAGTATGCACTATATTTGTACAGCTAACAAGGGAGTTAAGTTCATATTGAAATGAGATCTGTATTGTGGAAGTCAGCGGGCCCGCCAACAACAGAGGGAAAAGGCAAGCGGGGGGTCCTATGGGTGGAACGAAAGGGCACCTTCCTTCACTCTTTGGAGAAGGAATAAAATCCGCTATCCTAACCCACAGTATTCACGCTAGAAACCAGTTTCCATTATGACTAAAGGTTACAATAAAAAAAAAAGAAAAGAAACTGTGGGATGGATTTGGATTAGGCTTAGCTATGGGGGATGACAGCAGCGTAGCCGTGAGTGGGGTGGTGGCAGGGAGCTGGAGATGGCCCGTGCACCTCCTGGTCCCCCTTGTGGACGGGCTCAACCCCTTGTCCTTAACCCATTGGAAGCATTAATTTCACCAAAATAATAAATAAATTACAATTTCAATAAAATTACATTGAAAAACTTGCAAATAATTTCATTTCTTCATTATACTATAGGTTAGAGGATTAAAAGTATA
>NC_065521.1:47305630-47314355 GCF_006386435.1 Epinephelus moara | reverse complement strand
GTAACAGCTTTTCTTGTTTGTGTTGTATGTGGTACATGGTGGTATATGTTGACATTATACTTACTACAGGTGTTGGTGGTATATGTTGACATTATACTTACTACAGGTGTCTTGAGAGTGACAGGACTCAGTGAAACCAGGGCTGTATTCAGTTTTAGGTCTGGAGATTGGCTCATCAACGCATGTGTATCCTGTTAATTTAACAATATGAATTAAAGAACAAATGAAAGACAAGTGTGGGTTTTAAAAGCCAAGTTTCAAGTTTTTATTTTGCTGCTTGACTGTTTGATGTACTTGCCACTTTGCTTACCTCATTCTGCAACAACCCTTCTTCACCACTTTCCCCCATATTTCCTTTTGACAGGGCTTCCTCTTCTTTCTCAGGCAGATTTGGACTCTCTCCTCTCGTACACTCCTCTTCTGATTCCTTTTCTATTACTCTAAGTGCACGGACCCTTGAACCAACCCGCTCAACTTTAGACAAGCTCCTCAGCTGGTTTTATGAAAGACAAAGATAATTTGTTCATTTGGACTGAAAGCTTTTAGTATTTTCAAAAGCCTTCCCAGACCAGTTACTCTTTTGACCCCATTTGGCAGCTGGAGCAGATGGAGGTCTGAAATTTGAACTATGTACCAGGGGACGAGGCCAGAGGCCCCATGTAGCATCCAGTATATTCTTAGGCTGAAGGGGCATTGATGCATAAGTTGGGTGTTTCTTCATTTCTATCATGATAATATGGTCTTCAGTTGTCTTTGGGCCTCTCAGGTTATATTGTTTTCATTTCCTGTTTAGTGAGACAGACTATGTCATAGGTACTTGTGTTTACTAACACCTCAGCTTCACAATAAAAATGACTGAGTTGATAAACCTCTATTTGATTGAACAGAACTTAGTATTACATTATATTAATCTGTCTGTTGGTATAATTTAGAAAATATAAGACTTGTCTCACTTCTTAGGCCTCAGTCAGTCGGCTGGTCACCTGCGGTGATTCTAGGCCTCTTTAACCGCATAGTATCATGTAACTGAATATAATAGATATATAAATACATTTATTTATATATTGATCTTTACAACATCTTACTGCTTCAGGATCCAAATGAGGACACAGGAGCAACAGGTCAAGTCTTTGACAACAGGCCTCAAATTAAATAGATGCACCGCCCCTGAGTGGCAGCAGTTGCAGCAGCTCCTGCTCAATTTGAGTTTCTTTCACTTTAGTAGTTTTTTAGTGACTATTCTTAATTTCTTTTTGTGTGTTCGTTTTTTGTTACAACGGTGCACCTATGGATACCAAAGTTGCTGTGTTTGCTCTGGTCCTTTTTTTGTTTTTTGCACTTTCTGTGACCGGAGGGCCCCATGCCCAGCCACGTTCCTATTGTTTACAGTCGGGATCAGCTGTTAGCCCTCCGTAACACAACGGTGCTGCCCCAGGATAGACCCGACGTTCCCTGTGAGTTGAAGAAGAGGAGACGGGGGACCCGTGCCAGAATTCAACGTCGTAGGAAGAGTCGCTTCTGACCCGTCCTTCCGTCCGTCGTTATGGGGAATGTGAGATCTCTTCCCAACAAGATGGACGAGTTAACGGCGCTGACCCGGCACCAGAGGGAATATAGGGAGTGCAGCATCATGGTGTTTACGGAGACATGGCTGAACTCATTAACACCGGACACGACTGTTTCTCTGGAGGGATTTAATTTGCGGCACGCGGACAGGACACGGGAGAGCGGTAAGAAGAAAGGAGGGGGGCTGGCTGTGTTTGTCAACGATAGATGGTGTAACCCCGGGCACATCGCTGTCAAAGAGCAACTGTGCTGTAAGGACATTGAGCTGTTAGCTGTTAGCATGAGACCGTACTATCTGCCCAGGGAATTTTCACATGTTCTGGTGGTAGCAGTGTACATTCCCCCCTCTGCTAATGGTGACGCAGCCTGTGATGTCCTGCACTCAGCTGTGAGCAGGCTCCAGACACAGCACCCACAGGCCCTCCTCCTCATCTCTGGGGACTTCAACCATGCCTCTCCTTCCTCCACTCTGCCCAAATTTACCCAGTATGTCACCTGCCACACCAGAGACAATAAAACACTGGACTTTTATTTATGCCAACACCAAGGAGGCATATTCATTATCACCTCTCCCTCCCCTGGGGAGATCAGACCACAGCCTGGTTCATCTCCTGCCTATATATAAACCCATAGTGCACAGGCAACCAGCTGTGACCCGCACAGTCAGAAGATGGTCTGAGGAGACTGAAGAGGCTCTGAGGGACTGCTTCGAGACGACTGTGTGGGAGGAACTCTGTGATCCTCATGGGGAGGACATCGACAGCCTCACACACTGCATCACGGACTACAAAAACTTCTGCGTGGAGAACACTGTACCCACCAGGACTGTACGGTGCTTCTCCAACAACAAACCCTGTATTAACCCCGACATAAAGGCTCTGCTTAAGGAGAAAAAGAGGGTCTTTAAGTCGGGTAACAAGGAGGAGCTGAAGACTGTACAGAGAGAGCTGAGGAGGAAGATCAGAGAGGGGAAGAACCACTTCAGGAAGAGGATAGAGGACCAGTTGCAGCAGAACAACGTCAGCAGAGTCTGGAGAGGCCTCAAACCATTTCCGGGCACAAAGAACCAGTCTCCCAGGCTGTGGGGGACCAGAAGTGGGTGAACGACCTGAACCTATTCTTCAATAGGTTTGATCAGCCGCCCAGCCATCCCTGCTGCAGCTCCCCTCATCGACACCTCCAGGACTTCACCCCTCCCCTCCCCCCTTTTTGCATCCTACAACACTCAGCTCACAGCCACCCCCCACTGTTTCTGCATCTCCTGCCCCATCCACACCTATAGGCCCGTTTCCACCGCAGGAACTTCGGGGTAGATTTACGGGGCCGGGGCCGTTGGTGCGTGTCTCCACCGCAGGAACCAGCCCCGAAGGACAGAGTTCCGGAACTTTTACAGGGGCTAAAGAAGTCCCTGCTTCGGGGTAGGTACTCAGAACGGCCCCGAAAGACTCCTGGGTGGGGCTTGAGGATTACTTGGCGCTGATTGGATTTACTCAAGGCGGGATCTGACGTCAACAGAAAGCGACAAAATAGCTGGCATTTTTAAAACTCAGCAGATGACGAGAGTCGCATTTTTATAAGGAGTTGTAAGAAGATAAACAAGAATGGAAGACAAAGCGTGTGATAAATGGACCGACGAAGAGGTCCAGGCGTTGCTGGCCTTTTACGGCAATGACGAGATACAGCGGGGCTTTGAGTCTTCTCGGCGAAATGAGAAGATTTATCAGGAGATATCCGCGCATTTAGATTCCCTGGACATCCACCACACGGCAAAGCAGTGCCGCGAAAAACTAAAAAAACTGAAGCAAGACTACAAAAAGCTGAAGGACCACAACAATAGAAGCGGTGCCAACAGAAAAGTGAACAAATGGTATGCCCAGTTAGATGCCATACTTGGACATCGGCCAGCTTACACCGGTGACCCAGGGACAAAGGACTCCGCTCCACCGCCGCAGCCGTCGACAACAAACCAGTTACCAACGTTAGCTCTGGAGGACATCAGTAGCATCATGTCGACGGCTAGTCCCGACGAGGATTTTTCTGCAGGTAATATTTGTTTAACTACACTTACTTTAACAGATTGGATAACCTCACAAGCTAGTCTGGAGATGAGTAACGTTAACTTCGGTTTTGAGACTCGTCTGCTAACTCCTTTATAAGTGTGTTAGATGGCATACAGCGTTTCGGGATGAGCATTGTGTTATTGAATGATAAATGTTGCTGTAATGCCTCCGATCAAAGTGTTAGGTGTTGGCGTTATTGGCTGTTTTTCCTCATCCCGCTTGGTCGTGTTGGTAGGGACGCTAGCGTTATTGTTAGCTAACGTTAGCTTGCTAACATTGGCAAGCTAACAGTAGCGTCCCTAGCAACACGAACAAGCTAACGCTAACGTGCTAGCTAACGTTAGCTAACGCTAACAACACGCTTGTCGCATGTTAGTACTGCAATGCAAGTTTCTCATGTATGTCCATGTTTTTGTGTTTTAGAGCAACAGTTGGAGACCACGCGGGTGACTTTCATGGAGCCCCCTTCCTGCAGTACCCCTCGCCACTCTGAATCCAGACGATACAGTGAGTAAATCATGTAAAGTTACAAGTCATTAAACACAGGATGACCTAACGTAATACACTGACTTCACAGAGTGCTAAGCTAAGCTTAAATACAAACTGCCGTGTTTTGATTAAAGTGGCACTTATCTAATCATGTTTTCTATTCTATTTCTCTACAGAAAAGAGGAAGAGGGACATCGACATCGATACCTTGAGGGAGCTGGAGGAGGAAAGCAGGAGGGAGGCCAGGGAGGAGCGTTTACTGCTATTCAAGACGCTCGCAGAGCATGAGGAACGGGCGGCTGCTGCACGAGAGACGGAGCAGGTGCGGAGAAGACAGGAAGCGGAGGAGTACAAGCAGCAGATGCTTGCATTTCAGCAAGGACTTTTGGGCATGTTGGGGATGATCTTTAAGCCCCAGTCCCAGCCCGAGCCCCCCCCACTGGACTAAATTTACCACGTTTTTGTATATAGTTTGTTGTACATAGTTTTTTGTTATTTACACTCAGGTGTTTTATACTGTTAAAAGTTATTTACATTCAGGGTTTTTTTGCACTGTTAATTGCACTCAGGTGATTTGTACTTTTAATAGTTTTTTACTTTCAGTTTTTGTTGCACTGTTTGTTTACACTCACTTATTTGGCTTGCGGTTTGCACTGTATACAGTTAACATTGTTGTCTTGCACTGATTGTTGTGTTTCCATTTGCAAATAAACCATTGCAGGAACATTTACTGCAAAGACAAACTCTCTGTTGTTGCTTTAATCCTTTACATTCTACACCCTCCTCTCATAAAAAGTGTCTATACTAAATGTTTAACAGATGTGGTTAGAGAGTTCTCACTGATCAATAAATGATTAAACCTTGATTAATGTATCAGAGAGCAGAGAGTGTATTTTTTAGCTTTTACACCACTAATTTTTGGAGGAAAAAAACAGCCATTTCTGCATCTCTTTTTGGTGGTTTGGTGGTTTATTGTATAACCATTACAACCATCAGTCTTCACTACTACATCATAAAAAGAAACCCTCATAACCACTATCTTATTAAAATTGTTAACTATTCATTTCACTAAAACACATGTCAATAGATTAAATTTGACACAACTAAAATTTTGGACTAAAGTCATCAAATTTCAGAGTAAGAGACATTTGAGATACACACCAACAGTTGTTATTCAAGTGTTTATTATTCAAAACAACAACAAAACAAAATCAGTAGATGATGAACATAACAAAAGGCAAACAAGCTCAAATACTTTGTACTGTAGTTATTCACATTGTTCAAACGTTATTAAAGTGATGCATTAGAGCAGCACGTGCTGCCACACCTGTATCTACCCCATCTAGCAGCGGTGCATCAGGCTGGTTAAAGTGAACAGGATCAGCCCATTCCTCTCTAAAGTCCTCCCCGTAGCTCTCACACAGATTATGGAGGACACAGCACGTGACAACTATAGACTTGACTGTGTCTAAGTTGCAGTCATTTCTTTTGAGCAGACATCGCCATCTTCCCTTCAGTCGCCCAAAAGCATTCTCTACCACCACCCTAGCTCTACTGAGCTTGACGTTGTAGTTGGTCTGCTCGTCAGTTAGGCGGCCATTATCCATGAAAGGTTTCATGAGCCAGCTCGTCTGAGGATACGCAGCATCGCCCAAGATGTAGTAGCCCATGTCATGGCCCTCAATGACGCGATGCTGTCCTGCGAAGATCCTGTCAGCCATATTCCAGAGTCCGGATCTACGAAGAACTCTGGCGTCATGCATGCTTCCTGGCAGCCCAGTGAACACATTCCAAAAAAGTCCTTTCCCATCCACCACTGCCTGCAGGACAATAGAGTACCAACCTTTCCTGTTGAAGTATTCAGTGTGGTGCTCCTGAGGTGCCAAGATTGGAATGTGAGAACCGTCTATGGCTCCAACACATTGTGGCACCCCTCACCTCTTTTCAAAATAGTTCGCCATTTCCCGAAGTGTGTCCACATTTGAAAACTGGATGGCTTCCGGCCACAGTATATCCTCCACAGCAGAACAGAAGGCCTTCAAACACTTGCAGGCAGTCGAACGGCTTACCCCAAACAGGTGCGCAACGCTCCTATAGTCTGCATTTGTTGCAAGTTTCCAGGCTGCTATGGCAACCCTTTGCCGGAGGGGAACACACAGGCGATAATTTGTGTCCTGCTTCTCCATCGCTGGTTGCACCCGCTGACAGAGATACGTGAAAGTTTCCTTCGACATGCGGAAATTCTGCACCCACTGCTCATCAGAGAAAGTCGGCACAACTACTTTCCACCATTCCTCACTTCTCTTGAGGGTCCAAACAATGGGAGCAGTACGCCGTGCATGTTGTAGAAGAATCTGTAACACAATAAATTGCAGTAACGTTAACTCTCATTTTATCAAAACACTGTTGGTAACCAAAGTGAAATGAACATGATATGAAGCCTTAATGAAATGCTGCAGGACGAAGTGATATATTACAAAACTGTTTTCACATTAACAAAAAACACGACCATAGAGTACAGTAGAAGAGTAGTAGAGTAGCAGAAGAATTGTAAAGTAGAGTACAGTATAGAAGAACAGTAGAGTACAGTATAACACTAACTGTAGACAGAGTAAAAGAACAGTGGAGTACTTTACTATTCTTCTATTGTACAGTATTGTACTGTAGAGTGCAGTAGAGTAAATACACAGTGGAGTAGGGTACACTACAATACAATAGAGTAGAAGAACAATAGACTAATAAAATAATAAAGTGGAGTAATAGAAAAGTAGAGTACATCAGACTAGTAAAATAGAGTACAGTAGAATACAGTACAGTGCAACAGAGTAAAGCAGAGCAGTGTAACGTTAGTAGTTTGTGTCATTAAAAGTAATGTTAGCTTACCCTTCGTCTGATGAGTCTGCGACGCCGAAGTCCATCCTCTGTTAAGAAAACGTCCAACAAAGCAATTCTTCTGACTATTCGTTGTCTCGTTTCCTCTCTGACCATTTCAGCCCTGTCGAATTCTTCTTCGAGACGTCTTCTCCTCTCGTTCATAGCTTCCACCGCCATGTAAACGAAGAGACACGCCAGCAAACCAGCAACCACCTCAGCTCCTTCCATGCTGATAATCGTCTTTCTTTTTCTGCTGTCTTGTTCTTACTTCTGCCTCGTTCTTCTGCTTCTTCTTCTTTGTTGTTGTTCTTCTTCTGTTTCTTTGCCGCCGCGTCGATCTGGTCAAAATGGTCGCGCCAACGATTACATCACATCCAGAGCCCGGGAAATTTACAGGAACCTTCCTCCCACTCCGCTCTCTGTGGAGACACACGCAGTTGAGAGGGCCGAGCAAGAGGACATTCCTGTAGTAGTTCCTGCCCCCAAAAAGTACCAGGAACTTCTTTGGTGGAAACGGGCCTTATACCTTCTCCCACACCTCCTCTTCTCACACCTCCAAATATACAGCCCTCTGGCTCCAATCTGTCCCTCTCCACAGACCAGGTGAGAAAAGAGCTCAGGCAGATAAAGGTGAGAAAGGCTGCGGGTCCGGACAGCATCAGTTCCAGGCTCCTGAAATCCTGTGCAGACCAGCTGTGCCGGATCGTGGAGCACGTCTTCAACCTGAGCTTGAAGCTGGGGAGAGTTCCACAACTGTGGAAAACATCCTGCGTGGTACCAGCCGCACCCGAAGGACCTCAACAGCTACAGGCCAGTGGTGCTGACATCGCACCTGATGAAGACACTGGAGCGGCTGGTCCTCGTCCATCTCCGCCCCCTGGTGGAACCATCAATGGACCCGCTACAGTTCGCTAACCAGCCTGGCATCTTCCTCCAACATAGAGCTCTTTCTCACCTGGAGAAGCCTGGAAGCACTGTGAGGATCATGTTCTTCGATTTCTCCAGTGCTTTCAACACCATCCAGCCTGTGCTTCTGAGGGACAAGCTGGAGCTCACAGGAGATGATCATCACCTCACATCCTGGATTACAGACTATCTCAGATCATCACCTCACATCCTGGATTACAGACTATCTCACCAACCGCCCACAGTATGTGAGGTCAAAGGACTGTGTCTCAGACATGGTGGTCTGCAGCACAGGGGCTCCACAGGGAACAGTTTTGGCTCCTTTCCTGTTTACCCTGTACACTGCAGACTTCAGACACAGTTNTCTGCAGCACAGGGGCTCCACAGGGAACAGTTTTGGCTCCTTTCCTGTTTACCCTGTACACTGCAGACTTCAGACACAGTTCAGCCACCTGCCATCTCCAGAAGTTTTCTGACGACTCTGCCATCGTCGGCCTCATCTCAGAGGACAATGACAGGGAGTACAGAGAACTGACCAAGGACTTTGTGGACTGGTGCCAGCGGAACCACCTGAAAATCAACGCGGGAAAAACCAAGTAGCTGGTGGTGGATTTCCGCAGGCGCAGCAACTCCCTCCCGACACCGGTGAACATCCAGGGAATGGACATTGAGAGAGTGGACTCTTATAAGTACCTGGGTGTTCACCCAAACAATAAACTGGACTGGACTGTAAACACTGATGCTCTCTACAAAAAAGGCCAGAGCAGACTCTATATGCTTAGAAGACTGAGGTCCTTTGGAGTGCA
Source organism: Epinephelus moara (assembly GCF_006386435.1). NCBI lineage: Eukaryota > Metazoa > Chordata > Actinopteri > Perciformes > Serranidae > Epinephelus > Epinephelus moara. The sequence continues at coordinate 47,305,654 of NC_065521.1, read as the reverse complement.
GGGAGCTCTCCTCAAGACCTTCTT
>NC_065521.1:47296498-47302712 GCF_006386435.1 Epinephelus moara | reverse complement strand
AAAAAAAAAAACATGAGAAGTTATCTCACATAAGTGGCAACAGAGAAGCGCAGCATGTTGAAAGTTGGGGCTGTCCCCAAGCCCATCCCCTCCCAGGCCTCCTTGAAATATTCAGACAGCTTCAGCAGGATGCCTCCACTGGTCGTGTGAAAGAAGGTAGAAGCCTCTTTGTTTCGAAGCAGGTTGTAACGCTGCAACCAGGAATACTCGCTTGGCTTGAGGGGTACAGCTGCTTCACCAAAGTACCTTTGAGTCTTGTGCTGTCCAACCTAATAATTCAGGAATGTTGACTTTTCACTCTGACCAACTGATATAACAATGTGTATGTCTCTTGTGTCCTTTCAGTTTTTGTAATAATGTTTGCACTTACACGGATGATGCGGGCACCCTGCTTAGTCTTTTCTGCCGCCTTGACCTCCTTTGTGATCATGTTGATCACAACACCCTTTCGGTGGCCTGTTGTTGCAATAATATATCCACCCAGCAGTCCAAAAAACTCTTTCAGACATGCTCGGTCCTCTGGATGCTTCTCAAGGTCAACTGTAAAAGCAGAGGAAGGACATTGTATGCATTCACTCGCAATGATGATGTTCTTTACCTAAGTACCACACGTTGGCCACACAAAAGCAGCAGAGACTAGCCCATATATAAAAACCCAGTTTGTAGATGCTAATCCCTGTAATGTAAAATCTGTAGAACGGTATCTTCACCCAAAGTTTGAGTCTGGAGAAGCCCCATAACATTAAATAAACCTTATTTTTACAAATCTGAAACTTGTGCTGAGCAATGATCCATACCCAGTACTGCAGTGATCTTCTTCGGAGCCTCGTCTATAAACCATGCATGTTTCTGTGCCTTGACCAGTCTCTCTGAAATTTTGAATAGCATTTATTATATGCATGTTCCCTGCTTTTAATGATGTGATGTTAATGTTTGGAGGGGGGTTATGAATGTTAAACATACCAGATTTACTTCGCCTCACACTGAGCTGGTGCCCGACCACATCCCGGCCAATATCTCTGATCCGGGCCCTCAGCTCTACCAAGATGGCGTTGATTTTTTTTGTTCCCAGTCTGAGAGATGGTGGTGCCATGTTTGAAATATATTTCATAAAGGCCACAGCATCCATCAGATAACATCTCTGGGTTGTTGGTGTGAAGCCTTTTTCCTGAAGGTCTGCAACAAAACCTGAAGACAAAAATACAAATACAGTCATGTCCTCTACCCTGCGACACACTGATGCTTCTTACAGTGTAGTACTTACCCACGGATTCTAGCATGGTTACTCAGGAAAAGAAGGTCAACATTTGGGATTGCTGAGTCTGCCATATACTCTAGAAAATCGACAACATGTTTGGCTTGCTGCTTGGCGTTTTCAGACGTTATCCTACCAGGGTTGGCACCTTCTGTGTGGCCCCTAAATTCCTCGACCAATCTTACTGAAGAAGAAAGAATATAAAGCAAATCAAATATTTTTGCATGGATCTGCACATTAACACAACATCCCCTATCTTTCAAGTTCAATACTAGTACAGTGACTATGATATGAGGGTATCTTCACCATAGCAAGGGGCTTTGCTGGGGGGAAATGGTGCACGTCTGCGATGTTTTGCTGCCTGAAAAAAGCACATGAAGCAGATTTTCTTAATCAAGAGTTACTGAAAAAATTGGTCACATTTCAGAAGTACACCAGAGGAATAACTCAACACTCATAGTTGTACGCATTGTTGAAGAATGTAGCTGCTTGAGCTCATCGTTCCTCTCAATCTCAATCTGGAGCAGGTTCTTCGCCACCTTTAGTTCAGCAGAGAGAAGCTGGCAGTTACTGCACCCAGGATCAGGAGCCCTCAGGACAGAACGCCTTCTTCTTCGCTTGGCCTGTTGGTCAACTGTTCCTGTGTAGCAGGAAGCCTGGCTGGTTGAGGGAAAAGGATCCAGCATAGCTGGTGCTTCTGGGTCACAAGAAGCCTGGCTGGGTGAGGGAGAAGGATCCAGCATAGCTGGTGTCCCTGGGTCACAAGAAGCCTGGCTGGGTGAGGGAGAAGGATCCAGCATAGCTGGTGTCCCTGGGTCACAAGAAGCCTGGCTGGTTGAGGGAGAAGGATCCAGCATAGTTTTTGTTTTTGGGTCACAAGAACCCTGGCTGGCAAGGGGAGAACTAGACATGGGGCCTGAAAGAGGAGGCACAATGGCAGAAGCTGCAGCATGGGAAGCAGCCTCTATCACCCTCCTGACACCCTCTTCGATTGCTGCATCATCCACCTCGTCAAGATGTGAGACCATTGGTGGTGTGGGGTTCGAGGCACGTAGGAGGGCCAGTTCTCTCGCAATGTATCTGTCCTTTGCTTTCTGGATGTACAGTGTAACCATTGGCTTCTGCAAAAAAAGCAGAACGTACATTTAGTAAATCATTTCATTCTGTCTGAAAAAGTTGCATTATTAATATCTCATTACCTTTAGCATCATGCATGTATTTAACCAGCAATATTCTTTCTGTGGGATTTGTAGCACTAAATAAATACAGCATTTCTGAATCTATATTAACCACACAAGGATCAAATGAAGACCACAGACCCACCACACAGCAAGGAAGAACAAGAAGCACAACAAGGACCAAAGTTGCTGGGCTTAAGATCTCAACCTGACTCATAACACACATAAATCACACAGAGGGACTACCTTCAGGCTGTGGATCCTTTGCAGATGCTTGTCGAGTCGGTTAATATATTTAGACTAGCAGAAACGCACTGGGCAGTCCAGATTTGCGCGAAAACTGGAGAAGCAAGAAGAGTCTTTGATTTAGTAGTAGAAAAAATGTTTGTAAGAAGTGTGAAATGAAACAAAGTACTAAGAAAATATGCAGACATTTCTTCGTAACATGTGTGACCACTTAACACTTAAAAATGTTAAAAACATATGACACTTGCTAATACAGATTATTCATGACCTGCCTTGCATCTATTTTTGAGAGACTTTTGCAAAATCAGTTGTAGCCTCATACATCATGGACCGATATTTACATTTGCATTACGTTATTTGTTACTGAAAAAAGCACTTTTATTACAGTGATTTTTTTAAAAGCAACAACTTACTATACAACACTGATTAACAATATTGTTTTGGACCCTATTTCATTGATAGTGAAAAAGCACCATAAGAAGCCTCTTTAAGAGCATCCTTAAGAGGAAACAGGACACTTACTGTCGATGAGAAAACTTGCTCAGAAGACTCAACTCTGTTTTGTTGACCACCTTTTCTGTGCTTCTCAGGTGCTGGACTATATCAGCATACAGTTCCCTACAAATGAGACACTTGTGCTTGCACCTCTCATACTGCTTGCTTGGAGGGCTGCAGTCAGAAGATTCCTGTTGCTGTGGTCCTGCTGTCTGAGGCTCCTCATCAGGTTCCTGTACATGGACACAAAAATATTGCTCATAAAAGCTCAACAGTAGAGAATTAAAGAAAACTCTCTGTAGTTTCTTGTGCAACTGAAACTGAAACTGCAACAGAAACACTCTAGGTGACACAGAGACAGAGTAATGGCCCTCTGAAGTCAGTAAAAATGTAAAATTTTGGGCCGCCTAAAATCAAAAATGTTTTTCAGGATGAATAACTGTCTGTGGTTTCATCTGAGGGGATAAATGACAGTATGGGGCTGTAGGCACAGTATAAGTGAACACATGTTTCAAATTCGAAGAAGAAAGCACAAAGTGTGACCATTCTACAGTGTTTTTCCATGAAGAGATCCAGGCCGAGCTCCAAATGGACACATGGTAACCAAATGATATTCTGAGACAATAAAGGTGTTTTTTATTTACATTTTGACAAACCATATACCAATGTCCATAACTGCTCTGCGTTACTGCGCATAGGCGAGACTGAACGGCCACACCGTTACGCTCAGGTATACACTGCTCTGGCGGGGGGTCAATTAGCACATGCCATACGTCATTCGAAAGGTTGAAACCTCCTCTAGAAGATGGAGATGACAAATCTAAACTCTTCATGACAGTCTAGCAATGAAATGCAGTTGAACAAAAGCACCCCAAATTCGAGAAGAGGAGTTAAACAGGAAAACAAGGATTCAAGGATTCTTTATTGTCATACCAGACATGTTCACATGGCATGATACGAAAAAACTGTTCTAAGGTCCCGGTAGTGAGCAATAAATAAACTACGCTAAAATGTAAAAAATATATAAAATATAAATAGAGCAAGAGCAATAAAATAAAAACAGGAAATAGCAATACTACAGTAGTTCCGGGCAGCCTGATAAGAGAAACATTATTGTGCAAATAGAGACATTTTTGTGCAAATGGAGACATTATTGTGCAAAGTCCAAGGTGCTGTACGCAGGTAAAAATGCAAGTGTCCATGGCATGAGACAAGTGACACTGTGCAAAAGGTCCGTGGGGTTGTACAAGGTGACAGGTGTGCAGTGCAAGTTCTGAGATATTGTGCAGTTTATTGTGCAGGAGGCAACAGTCCTACAGTGCTCCACCAGAGCTCAACAGTCTCACAGCCTCTGGGAAGAAGCTGTTCCTCAGTCTGGTGGTACGGCACCTGATGCTCTGCAGCCTCCTGCCTGAGGGGAGGGGGACAAACAATGTGTTTGCGGGGTGGGTGGGGTCTTTCCAGATGCTGGAGGCCCTTTTCCTGCATCTGTCCGTGTATATATCCAGAATGGGGGGGAAGCCGCCTCCCACAGTCCTCTGTGCAGCATTCACAACCCTCTGCATAGCCTTCTTCTCCGCCACAGAGCAGTTGCTGTACCACACAGTAATGCAAGAGGACATGACGCTCTCCACCACGCACCTGTAGAAGGCCCTCAGGACTGAATGGCCAAGTCCAGCACGCCTCAGTCTCCTGAGGAAGTACAGGCGCTGGTGTGCCTTCTTGACCAGGGCTGAGGTGTTGTTGCTCCAGGTGAGGTCCTTGGTGAGGTTTACGCCCGGGTACCTGAAGCTGTCGACGGCTTCCACAGGTGCTCCTCCGATGTTCGGGGGTGGAGGTGGTGGTGGGGGGGGGGTTATGTGTCTGCTCCTCCTGAAGTCCACGATCATCTCCTTCGTCTTCAAGGAAATGGAGGTCGAAAGTTGCAAAAAACTGCGAAAACTTTCTCATAAGGAATGAATGGGAGGAGGTCAAAAAACGAACAAATCATTGGACTTTTTGTACTGCCTACTGCTGTCTACTGCTCCGGCATACTTTCACCTAGAGACTCCATTTAAACTTAAAACAGTAGACACAAGTCTTGTGTATTAGTGTATTATTCCACGTTTCGATAGGTCATATAGTTTTTGATCAATCACTGTTCAATGACCATGATCATTTTTGGAGAAATTTTGAGATTATAATGGGTGTGTATTGCGCGGAATGTTCGTGTCAGAGTGCGTGACATCATCGGTCAGAGTGGGAGAGAGCCCGAAAACATTCCAGTTTTTTTCTCTTTCCACACTCCTCCCGGCCACAATTTACACTCTACACACATGATTTTTTCCAAACTTGTAGACAAACTTGTTCTGTCTCTCACAATCTGCTCAAAATATCTGAGAGACATACAGAATTTAAATTGGCAGCCTCTAAGTGCAGCCACATCTGTCTCTGCTCCTCATTGACTCCAATACAAAGATTTTCTGAGAGAAGCAGAACAGACCCCTGTTTTAAACTCGCAAGTGTCTCCAGAATATTTACTGTAGAAACACCAAAATCATACCAAATTGTTCAGGAAGTCCTTACGGCGATGATGGTCTGTTTTTTTTCTGATAGGAGCTACCGTTTTGTCAGAGTAAGCCCAAATGTGAGACCAGTGTTCAGCTTTTTCGGCTCTTTCAGCCTTGTGCTTTTCAGCTTTTCAACTCTTCAACTTTTTCAGAAATTCAGCTTTTTCAAAAAATAATTTAACATTGACGCTTATGGGAAAATCTTCAAATCCTCTTCAAAACTCATCGCCTTTCAACCTCTTGTTGTCCCTCATACTTTGAGCTACAGACACCATTCGAACTTTAAACAAGTCACAAGACCTTGAACTATTGGACTTGTATTCAGTTTTAAAAAATCTAGTACCGTTTTGAAAAAATCACAGTTTTAGTTTTAAGGATTTTTAGCTCATCTTCAGACTTTATAATGGGTGTGTATTGCGTGAGCTAGAGTGGGTGATGTCATCACTAGAGTGGAGAGCAGCTGTAAACTCATCAAGAAATTTTCTCTTCAA
>NC_065521.1:47295344-47295916 GCF_006386435.1 Epinephelus moara | reverse complement strand
GGGAATCACTCGGGGAAAGAAGGGGGTCCGTGTCCTTCTTCTTGAAGCAGGCAGTCCTTGTTATCTACCAAACTTCGCATCCGCGGGCATCCGGGTGAGAGGGTCAATCCGTGGTCTCGTACCGGGCTACTCTGTGCTCCTCGGCGCACAGAGTGAGGAAGAGGAGAGGAGAGGAGATCAGCTCGACCAGCGAGGGAGATCCGTAGGCCTAAAACGCGTCTAACTGTGCACAGTAATAACTCTTTCTAAAGCGTTCGCCATGTGGGACGAGTTGCTAAGCTTTAGGAACAATTGTGGGTACTCCTATTGGCTATGAGGATCACAGCCAGAAGCGTTTCCCTCAGGTACGCTTTGTGATGATATACCCCGGCGTGACGTCATCAGTGCGGGGTTGGCCATGGCGGATTTCACCCAATGGGAGCTGTGTATTTCAAGGGACCTCTGCTGGTCAGCTGGGGTGCTGTGTTGGGGGTTAAATCAGCTGATTCACACAGAGAAAGGGGGTTGACTGATTCCTTTGTTCTTTTGGGCGCCAACGTGTGGTCTCAGGCTTTGATTGTTACATGTAGGCC
>NC_065521.1:47285376-47294844 GCF_006386435.1 Epinephelus moara | reverse complement strand
AGGTCATTGGAGATCATCCTTTCATTGTATATATATATAAAAAAAAATCTGCAATTGCAATTCACAGGACATGGTCCTTGGTGGGCCTAGCTTTTCTTGTTTGTGTTATATGTGGTATATGGTGGTATATGTTGACATTATACTTACTACAGGTGTCTTGAGAGTGACAGGACTCAGTGAAACCAGGGCTGTATTCAGTTTTAGGTCTGGAGATTGGCTCATCAATGCATGTGTATCCTGTTAATTTAACAATATGAATTAAAGAACAAATGAAATAGACAAGTGTGGGTTTTAAAAGCCTAGTTTCAAGTTTTTATTTTGCGAATGTGGTAAAACTTTAGCTTTTTGTGATATGATTATTGCTTGTTTGATGTACTAGCCACTTCACTTACCTCATTCTGCAACACATCTTCCTCACCACTTTCCCCCATATTTCCTTTTGACAGGGCTTCCCCTTCTTTCTCAGGCAGACATGGACTCTCTCCTCTCGTACACTCCTCCTCTGATTCCTTTTCTGTTACTCTCAGTGCACGGACCCTTGAACCAATCAACTTCAGATGAGCTCCTCAGCTGGTTTTATGAAAGACAACAATAATTTGTTCATTTGGACTGAAAGCTTTTAGTATTTTCCGAAGCATTTACACTGATAATGACTCACCTCTCTTTGCAGGACAGGGCTCTCAGATCTCTTTCTTTTGGCCACCTTGTGAACCCTTCCTATGATCTGTTCATCCTCTTCTTCACAATCACCCTCTGATTCCTCCTGTGTGGTTTTAACTCACAAAACTCATTAACTCATTTAGCTCTGAAGGTCTTCAGTACTTTTAAACACTTAAACTGATGATAGATCTCACCTCTCTTTGCAGGACAGCCCTCTCAGATCTCTTTCTTTTGGCCACCTTGTGAACCCTTCCTATGATCTGTTCATCCTCTTCTTCAGAATCACCCTCTGATTCCTCCTGTGTGGTTTTAACTCATTAAAGCTCATTAACTCATTTAGCTCTGAAGGTCTTCAGTACTTTTAAACACTTAAACTGATGATAGATCTCACCTCTCTTTGCAGGACAGCCCTCTTAGATCTCTTTCTTTTGGCCACCTTGTGAACCCTTTGTAGGACTTCTTCCTCCTCTTCTTCAGAATCATTGTCCGATTCCTGCTGTGTGGGTTTCCATTCATCAGCGGAGCCATCACCTTCAGATGAACTAAAGCTCTGTTTTTAGGTAACACAAGATTAATTTTACTGATTTTGAATTGAAAGCTAGTAGAATGTGGGGAAGCACAGAATCTAATTATTACTCTCACCTCTCTTTTCTGGAAAGGGCACTCAACCTCCCTTTTATCTGTCCCATCCTCTTTAAAAGAGGTCACCGTCTGTTTTTTAACGAAAAGTCAAAAGAATATTAAAAGCTTTGTACTATGTGGAAGTACTGAAAACTGTCAAAACTCACCATTTGTTGGTTCAAAGGCACAGATGCCCTTTTCTCACGCAGCTGGTAAGTCCTTTTTGGCACATGTTCCTCATCAGGATCTGGTACTGTTTCAGTTAGTGTGGTTTTCATATCACCTGCATCATCCTCATCAGATGAGCTCACCATCTTTTTTTAAGGAAAAATAAAGTATATTAAGCTAATTTTAGAATGACGTATTTTAATTTGTGTGTGGAAACACTGCAGCTAGTCACATGTCTCACCTGCTGGTCTGACGGCACAAGGATCTTGTTGCTGTACAGCTGGTTAAGCCTTTTTCTCACAGGCTTCTCTTGGCCCAATGGTTCCTGCTCCTCCTCTTCAAACCCTTGATTGTCTTCATTTTGCGCAGGTTCGTTGTCCTCCCTTTCATCCTCCGAAGAAGCAATGGTCATGGTGTTGTCTTTCTTGTGTTTCTCTCTGCGTTTCCTTGTCTTTGCAGCATATGTAGAAATTGCCATCATTGACAATCCTCTACACTGGAGTGTGACCTCTGCTGGGTCCTCCGCTGTGCAAAGAAATGGATGAAATGAATACAAGTTGATGGATACTACAAGAAAAAATAGGTTTGGCATTGATTTAGATTGTTAAAAAAACCATGATAAAATCTTTTGGCTGTGTTTGCATCATGGCACATAAAAGTCGCCACTTTCTGGTAGGTTTTATGGCCCAACTGCCGCTTGGCCTGGAGGAATGAATGTAAAAAAGAAATATATACAAGTGTAAAATTCATTAACTTTTCACCACACTTTACGTTACATGTTTTTAAGATACAAAAAAAAAAAAAACATGAGAAGTTATCTCACATAAGTGGCAACAGAGAAGCGCAGCATGTTGAAAGTTGGGGCTGTCCCCAAGCCCATCCCCTCCCAGGCCTCCTTGAAATATTCAGACAGCTTCAGCAGGATGCCTCCACTGGTCGTGTGAAAGAAGGTAGAAGCCTCTTTGCCTCCTTCAATTCTGTTTCGAAGCAGGTTGTAACGCTGCAACCAGGAATACTCGCTTGGCTTGAGGGGTACAGCTGCTTCACCAAAGTACCAAAGTCTTGTGCTGTCCAACCTAATAATTCAGGAATGTTGACTTTTCACTCTGACCAACTGATATAACAATGTGTATGTCTCTTGTATCCTTTCAGTTTTTGTAATAATGTTTGCACTTAGTCTTTTCTGCTGCCTTGACCTCCTTTGTGGTCATGTTGATCACAACACCCTTTCGGTGGCCTGTTGTTGCAATAATATATCCACCCAGCAGTCCAAAAAACTCTTTCAGACATGCTCGGTCCTCTGGATGCTTCTCAAGGTCAACTGTAAAAGCAGAGGAAGGACATTGTATGCATTCACTCGCAATGATGATGTTCTTTACCTAAGTACCACACGTTGGCCACACAAAAGCAGCAGAGACCAGCCCATATATAAAAACCCAGTTTGTAGATGCTAATCCCTGTAATGTAAAATCTGCAGAACGGTATCTTCACCCAAAGTTTGAGTCTGAAGAAGCCCCATAACATTAAATAAACCTTATTTTTACAAATCTGAAACTTATGCTGAGCAATGATCCATACCCAGTACTGCAGTGATCTTCTTCGGAGCCTCATCTATAAACCATGCATGTTTCTGTGCCTTGACCAGTCTCTCTGAAATTTTGAATAACATTTATTATATGCATGTTCCCTGCTTTTAACGATGTGATGTTAATGTTTGGAGGTGGGGTTATGAATGTTAAACATACCAGATTTACTTCGCCTCACACTGAGCTGGTGCCCGACCACATCCAGGCCAATAGCTCTACCAAGATGGCGTTGATTTTTTTTGTTCCCAGTCTGACAGATGATGGTGCCATGTTTGAAATATATTTCATAAAGGCCACAGCATTCATCAAATAGTTTCTCTGTGTTGGGGGTTTGAAGCCTTTATCCTGAAGGTCTGCAACAAAACTTGAAAGACAAAAATACAAATACAGTCATGTCCTCTACCCTGCGACACACTGATGCTTCTTACAGTGTAGTACTGTTAGGGATATTTTTGTTTCTTGTGCTGATTACACCATCCCCTGATATCTGTCAGGAGTGTTTTATCTCTTTTATAATCAAATAGTGTTTTACCTCTCCTATTGATTAAGTGACTTATTTTACCTCTTATTGATAAAGCTGATCAAGTGACCCTTTCCTACCTCTGATTAATACAGCTATACTTCCTACCTCGAGATAGTGTAGTGTGCCTTAAATCACATATCATGTTTGTAAGCAATAATCAAAGATACTGTGTTACTAATCATTGAGTTGTTGTGACCTGTCGAACAATGAGAGGGTATGAAGCATTAGTCCCGTGGTGCGAAGGATTAATACATGTGAGAGATAAGCCAGGATACTCTGAAAGTCCCTTTATTATAACTAACTATTATTATTATTACTAATGAACACGCACTGAATCACAAGTCTGCACTAAAAGTGACTTTTTACTGTAGCTTATACTGTGACATTTGATGCAATTGTTTAAAGATAGACCTGTACACCAAGTTACACAGGCACCTTTGTTTTCAAAGAATCAGCCTGAAGCTGTGGCCAAGGTCATGCGAAGGATGCAAGCAAGTGATGGGAGAAAGTAACAGAGACATGGAGGCGAGCAAGTGATAGGAGAAAGTAACAGAGACAATGGAGCCTAAGACCATAGAAAGACTCCAAACATGGCGCAGGTGAGATAGTATAGGGAGGATCTTTTAACAGGGCGATGTCTTCTGTGGATGGATGGTTCGTGTGCCAAGAGGCTGGGACCAGCCTGTGCACCAACGAAGGAAGAGCTAAGTCTAAACCACGGTTTCTTCCCACCAGTTTAGCCAATCATAATAATCAATGTTGACTTGTAATTTGCATGCTGCACATCATATAGTGAATATGTGTTAACAATCTTTATCCTTTTCTGGGAGGCTGGATACAGAGTAACAGCGATCCACTGACTGTGTTTTTCCAAACAGAAAAGGTCCATGATCATGTACTTTTAATAATCCAATTTGAAAATAAATAGTTAAGAGCATGTCATAGTTTGTCTTCTCTCAAATAAACGAACACGTTTTCCTGACAGTAGTTTCCCACGGATTCTAGCGTGGTTGCTCAGGAAAAGAAGGCCAACATTTGGGATTGATGAGTCTGCCATGTACTCTAGAAAATCCAACATGTTTGGCTCGCTGCTTGGCGTTTTCAGACGTTTTCCTACTGGGGTTGGCACCTTCTGTGTGGCCCCTAAATTCCTCGACCAATCTTACTGAAGAGGAAAGAATATAAAGCAAATCAAATATTTTTGCATGGTCTTCTTTCTTAAATCACTGACCTCAGAAGTCTTTACAATCTGCATATTAACACAACATCCCCTATCTTTCAAGTTCAATACTAGTACAGTGACTATGATATGAGGGTATCTTCACCATAGCAAGGGGCTTTGCTGGGGGGAAATGGTGCACGTCTGCGATGTTTTGCTGCCTGAAAAAAGCACATGAAGCAGATTTTTTTAATCAAGAGTTACTGAAAAAATTGGTCACATTTCAGAAGTACACCAGAGGAATAACTCAACACTTACAGTTGCACGCATTGTTGAAGAATGTAGCTGCTTGAGCTCATCGTTCCTCTCAATCTCAATCTGGAGCAGGTTCTTCACCACCTTTAGTTCAGCAGAGAGAAGCTGGCAGTTCCTGCACCCAGGATCAGGAGCCCTCAGGACCTTCGCTTGGCCTGTTGGTCAACTGTTCCTGTGTAGCAGGAAGCCTGGCTGGTTGAGGGAAAAGGATCCAGCATAGTTGGTGCTTCTGGGTCACAAGAAGCCTGGCTGGTTGAGGGAGAAGGATCCAGCATAGTTTTTGTTTTTGGGTCACAAGAACCCTGGCTGGCAAGGGGAGAACTAGACATGGGGCCTGAAAGAGGAGGCACAGTGGTAGAAGCTGCAGCATGGGTAGGAGCCTCTATCACCCTCCTGACACCCTCTTCGATTGCTGCATCATCCACCTCGTCAAGATGTGAGACCATTGGTGGTGTGGGTTTCGAGGCACGTAGGAGGGCCGGCTCTCTCGCAATGTATCTGTCCTTCGCTTTCTGGATGTACAGTGTAACCATTGGCTTCTGCAAAAAAAGCAGAACGTACATTTAGTAAATCATTTCATTCTGTCTGAAAAAGTTGCATTATTAATATCTCATTAACTTTAGCATCATGAATGTATTTAACCAGCAATATTCTTTCTGTGGGATTTGTAGCACTAAATAAATACAGCATTTCTGAATCTATATTAACCACACAAGGATCAAATGAAGACCACAGACCCACCACACAGCAAGGAAGAACAAGGAGCACAACAAGGACCAAAGTTGCTGGGCTTAAGATCTCAACCTGACTCACAACACACATAAATCACACAGAGGGACTACCTTCAGGCTGTGGATCCTTTGCAGATGCTTGTCGAGTCAGTTAATATATTTAGACTGGCAGAAACGCACTGGGCAGTCCAGATTTGCGCGAAACCTGGAGAAGCAAGAAGAGTCTTTGATTTAGTAGTAGAAAAAATGTTTGTAAGAAGTGTGAAATGAAACAAAGTACTAAGAAAATATGCAGACATTTCTTCGTAACATGTGTGACCACTTAACACTTTAAAATGTTAAAAACATATGACACTTGTTAATACAGATTATTCATGACCTGCCTTGCATCTATTTTTGAGAGACTTTTGCAAAATCAGTTGTAGCCTCATACATCACGGACCGATATTTACATTTGCATTACAGTATTTGTTACTGAAAAAAGCACTTTTATTACAGTGATTATTTAAAAGCAACAACTCACTATACAACACTGATTAACAATATTGTTTTGGACCCTATTTCATTGATAGTGAAAAAGCACCATAAGAAGCCTCTTTAAGAGCATCCTTAAGAGGAAACAGGACACTTACTGTCGATGAGAAAACTTGCTCAGAAGACTCAACTCTGTTTTGTTGACCACCTTTTCTGTGCTTCTCAGGTGCTGGACTATATCAGCATACAGTTCCCCACAAATGAGACACTTGTGCTTGCACCTCTCATACTGCTTGCTTGGAGGGCTGCAGTCAGAAGATTCCTGCTGCTGTGGTCCTGCTGTCTGAGGCTCCTCATCAGGTTCCTGTACATGGACACAAAAATACTGCTCATCGAAGCCCAATAGTAGATATTGGTGAACCAATTACACAGATAATCTGTGACCTGTTTCCATCATACCCCATGATATTTGCCATACACATACATTCTAGAGTTTAATATTATATTATATATTATATTTACTTTATAAAATAATATTTCCCACATTCCTGGGTAAATTAGTAAATTTAGTTTCCTTTTATTCTTGTTTATCTTATGCAAAAAATGAATCGATCCATAATGTCATGATTTGGTTGTTTTGATCTTTTGTTTAATAAACGTATTTAAGTTTTTTATTCTTGCATTTGGGTCCTGTTACATTGTGTTTCCTTAATCGGACATGACACATCATCTCAACTGAACCCTGAATTTTGTAACCCATTGCACAACTAAAATGATACACTTATTTATTTATTTTTTTTAACAAATTGTATATTTTCTCTTCCTGTGACAAAAAATAAAAATAAACTGACATTTTAAGTTACATTAAAAAATTTCAGATCAGTAAAATCTGCAAAAGTAATTCCTGCTGTTCTAATACCTTTGAAACTCATTGAAAGTTTCCAGTCTGAGCAAAAGCATGCTGTGATCTATCAGGGAAAAATCAGCTGATAAAAACAACAATTTAAAACCCAGCCTGTTTAGAGGGAGCCTGGGTATATTTAAATGCAAGTAACAGGTTGTAAAATGTTATTTAAGCTATTTTAAGCATGTTTTAGCTAAGCTTATTTAAGTAAAACATGCTAATGAATACTAATAAAGTGCAACAAAAACAACAAGCAGTCATTCATTGCCCAGACTGCACAGATATCCAACATGTCTGTATTTTTGGATTTTACCTGATTGCTGGTTGCTGCAACACCTCTGTCCATGATTCCTCATCAACTTTTCTCTTCCTCTCTCTCTCTCTCTCTCTCTCTCTCTCTCTCTCACTGTCTTCCTGCCCTTCACACACAGAGGACATGGGTCTGCTCTGATTGGCTGAAAAGTTAATGACTGCACTGATTGGCTGCTCCAGTGTGTTGGTGATGTTGTGGATTTTCTTCACTTTTCTGAACTGGCCTCGAGGTTTCTGCATCATCCTGCAGTGTGTTCTGCTAAATCTGCACAGGTTTTGAAAGGTTTCAGCTCTTCAGAGTCAATTTCTGGTTTGTAGCCCACTTTCTGTTTCCTTTTCCTGTTACATTGCTGTAATGCTGCACAATTACACCACACTTTTACACTTTTTCTTGCTAAAATGTTGTTCAGATGTGGATTTGTGGCCCATTTTGGTCTCTTTTGTAGATAAAGTTTTAATGTAGTTTGAAATCTCTGAGCTATGATTGGCGGAGGTGGAGGTAAAAGTTCCGCGAGTGAATCTGTCCATTTTGTCTGTATAGTAATAACTGAGAACCCACTTTTGCAGTAAAATATTAAAACTTGTAAAACGTCTGATACTATGTAATCGGCTTTTAAGAAGCACACTACTTTAATATTACAGAGCTATGGCAATTGAACCCAACTTACTGTAAAGCTGTCTCTCCATATTTAACAGGGGTCAAATAGATCTCATTTGACATAATCAATAAAAAAATGTATTACATCATTTACAGAATATACTTTGGAATATTTTAGATACTTTGTGTATTTATTACCACTCCCCCTGGGATATTGTGGACTTTTGGTGATTGTTGTAGCTTAAAATGCCTGATTTTGTGGAACTTTTTCAAAAAAATGTGTTGAAAGTTGTGATATTTGTAGGCTTTATTTTCTTTACATCACAGGAGAAAGGGTATTTTAAACAATCTCACATTCTTGTAATCAACACCATATGACATGAAAATAATATTGTGTATGTATGGGGTCTGGGGGCTAAGGATACCTTTTACTCTCTCACTCTCTCTCTCTCAGCCAAACTGTTGTGAGGAGGTCTAATATGTATGTTCCCATATACAGTCCTGCCCTAACTGTAACCCTTATGATTTACAGTGAAACCCAGGCAGTGCAACCTGAATCTGCAGCCCACCAATCCAAGTACGTCATTATGCTTGTGCATCAACATTGCTGCCTCCCAGGATATTTCACCGGGTTAAGGTGCATCAACATTGCTGCCTCCCAGGATATTTCACCGGGTTAAGGACTGTTGCCATGATGATATTATGCGCTCTTACCCCAGAACCAGCGTATTCTCTAAAAATAACATCTGACAATAATCACTATTATGGAAGTAGAGATCGAAGTGTGTCTCTTAACTGTCAGTTCACCCTTGATTCTGAGGATTTGGAAAATTTGGACATAGAGTGGAACATTGTGCCACCAAACAGGCAGGAAGGTGACAAACTTATACTCTGGTATACTCAAAGTATCATTCATAATAATTTATATGCCCCTTTAAAGAACAGGATCTACTTTACATCCCCTGAGCCCCAAGACGGTGATGCTTCTCTAAGCATCACTGACCTTAAGCTTACAGATTCTGGAACATACCAATGTAAGGTGAGAAACCTAGCAAGAGAACAGATTAAAGACATTCTTCTGACTGTAATGGAGAGGCCAGACAAACCGGTATGTTACATGGATGATGAAGCTTTGTTAGATACAAATATAAGGCTCAGATGCAGATCCTCACAAGGCACTCCACCGCTTAAATACAGATGGGCAAAGCTCAGCGTAAACCGGATGCTGGAACCAGATGCCTTTGTTGATGATCCAGAAGGGGACTTATACTTGGATAAGATCACAGAGAGGGACTCTGGAACATGCCGCTGTACCGTCCAGAACCTTGTGGGTATAGAAGACTGTGAGCTTATACTCAAAATCACATCTCCATCAACAGTGACTGACGGACATGGACCTATAGCAGGAATTACAGCT
>NC_065521.1:47257616-47284411 GCF_006386435.1 Epinephelus moara | reverse complement strand
TACCAATGTAAGGTGAGAAACCTAGCAAGAGAACAGATTAAAGACATTCTTCTGACTGTAATGGAGAGGCCAGACAAACCGGTATGTTACATGGATGATGAAGCTGTGTTAGATACAAATATAAGGCTCAGATGCAGATCCTCACAAGGCACTCCACCGCTTAAATACAGATGGGCAAAGCTCAGCGTAAACCGGATGCTGGAACCAGATGCCTTTGTTGATGATCCAGAAGGGGACTTATACTTGGATAAGATCACAGAGAGGGACTCTGGAACATGCCGCTGTACCGTCCAGAACCTTGTGGGTATAGAAGACTGTGAGCTTATACTCAAAATCACATCTCCATCAACAGTGACTGACGGACATGGACCTATAGCAGGAATTACAGCTGAAATTACAGCAGGAGTGGGTATGGAAGACTGTGAGCCTGTACTCAATATCACATCTCCATCAACAGTGACTGACGGACATGGACCTATAGCAGGAATTACAGCTGAAATTACAGCAGGAGTGGGTATGGAAGACTGTGAGCCTGTACTCAATATCACATTTTCATCAACAGTGACTGACGGACATGGACCTATAGCAGTAATTACAGCTGAAATTACAGCAGGAGTGGGTATGGAAGACTGTGAGCCTGTACTCAATATCACATTTTCATCAACAGTGATTGACGGACGTGGACCTAACACAGGAACTACAGCTGAAATTACAGCAGGAGTGGGTATGGAGGACTGTGAGCCTGTACTCAATATCACATCTCCATCAACAGTGATTGACGGACATGGACCTATAGCAGGAATTATAGCAGGAGCTATTGTTGCTGTGATTGTGGTCATCACTGTAACTCTCACCCCAGTCATTTACTACCGCCGCAGAAAAAGGCATGGAAAGTTAAGGAGGAATCTATGGGCTCAGACAAACTCATGCAACTATTGGCCCACCAGCTTAGAACAGGTGAGGAAGGTTCAGCTAAAGAAATCTGCATATGTAAGAGTGTTTTGGTCATTTGTGCCAACAGATAGAATATTCTTTCATACTGCGCTCATCATTGCAGCTCATGTGTGAGGAAGAAGACAACCCGTATGAGAGAACAGAGACTACCAACCCTGTGAGTAGCTGTCAGATATTCATGTCTCTGTTTTATGATTAACTCCATGCTGTTTAGCATGCTGTATATTACTGTAACCTCTGGAGTCATCTAGTCATTAAGGAGCAAAACCAGTGGTTAGTATACATTTCATAGTGTGGCAGCTGGAAACCTTTGAATGTAATTCTGTTGAATAACAGGACCATCTTAGCATTTAAAGTGTGAGTAAAAACCCAACATCTATCTGTCCCTTGCATAAAAAAATCTCATGATTTGTCTCCAGGTGCTGTCTTCCTTTGCAGAGGACAATGAGAAGAATGCATCTATTGAGGAGGGTCTGACAGCCTGTGTTGAAGCTAAGGTGAGGTGTATTAACCTTGGCTTAGTGATGTGTACAAACAGTATACTTATTTTCTAAAGGATTTCTGTCCATGACGTCTGAATCACAAAATTTCAGATAGAAAAATCAGAGGACAATGGATCCATGGGTAACAGAGATGAGGTTGGTGCTGAAGGACAGGTGAGTGGAAGTAAACTGGTTTGACTTTGTGTGCATGAAATCAAGTCATACATTAACCAATATCTGCCTGTGCCCCATCTTAAGGAGCCATGTTCCTTGCACATAGAAAATGAGAAAAATGTATCCCACAAGGAGATCATGACAGCATTGTGAAACAAAGGTGAGCAGTATGAAGAAGGTTTTAGAGCTGTTTACTACATTACAGATATATTGGAAAACAACATCTTTTTGCATTTTAGGAGCCATGTTCTTCAGAGGAAGAAAAGTCCAAGGATGAAGAATCCCTTAAAGTTCTGTGTTCAGTTTAACATAAATATAAGACCGGTTTATATATGAACCTTTACCTCAAAATAGTTCAGATTAGGTCACAAAGGAGAACAGGATGTCCAGGGGACACATCCATTAGGACACAGTAAAGTTCCTAAATATGATTTTGATGATTTCATGTTTGTTCGGAGTTTGTCTCAACATCTTTACTCAAAGTTATTTGAAATGTATGGACCTGTCCCTAATTGATTAAAGACTCAGTCAAGAGGACAGAATAAATGTTCTTGAATACATAAAAGTTTTTGAGGAAGAATTCATGTTTGTTTAAAGTCTTGGGTTGGTGTTGGTTGCCTTTAGATACTGAGAAAGTGGTCTTCAATAATCTCATGAATGTTGGAGTCATACTAAGTTACTTCCTGTTGTGTGAGACAAAGGTGTCATGACTGTATCTCCGTACACCCATATTTGGCCAAATAGGTCTCAGTCATTCTCTAGCCAACTTTGCATTTTTAATAAAGGGTCTCAAAGTACAAGTTGGGTGTTTTAGCCTTTAGATACTGAGAAAGTGGTCTTCAATAATCTCATGAATGCTGGAGTCATACTGAAGTTACTCCCTGTTGTGTGAAACAGAGGTCTCATGACTGTATCACCATACACCCATATTTGGCAAAACATGTCTCAGTCATTCTCTAGCCAACTTTGCATTTTTAATAAAGGGTCTCAAAGATACAAGTTGGGTGTTTTAGCCTTTAGATACTGAGAAAGTGGTCTTCAATAATCTCATGAATGCTGGAGTCATGACTGTATCACCATACACCCATAATTGGCCAAAGAGGTCTCAGTCATTCTCTAGCCAACTTTGCATTTTTAATAAAGGGTCTCAAAGTACAAGTTGGGTGTTTTAGATTTAGATACTGAGAAAGTGGTCTTCAATAATCTCATGAATGTTGGAGTCATACTTAAGTTACTTCATGTTGTGTAAATCAAAGAGCTCATGACTGTATCTCCATATATCCATATTTGGCCAAATAAGTCTCAGTCATTCTCTAGCCAACTTTGTATTTTTAATGAATAAAGTGTCTCAAAGTTGGGTGTTTTTGCAATAAAATATGGGGATGTTGTGTGGTCCTGGTGGAAGTAGCTTTAGAAATAACTAAGGGTCTAGAATCTGGGTTGGACATGTAACATAAGTGCTTCCTGACAAGTTCAACTCATTTGGAGCTTTATTGGCCTGAAACTGTTGGAAAAATTCAAATGTATTGCAGATGAAAAGACTGAGAGACTTTAAATCACCACAGGACTGGAGTGCAGAATCACTGACAAAACTTTCAGCCTTCTAGCTTGAGAGGAAAAAAAGTTTCTCTGGTGGGGGAGTACATTTGGAGAAGTAGTTATCTCACAATAGTGTTTTCTGTGTATATACATTTCATTATAATCACTATATACTGTCCTTACCATAGCCCTCCGAGGCAAACTGTGATTTGTGAATTTGGTCTATACAAGTTTGATTTGATTTGTGCTATGTATATCATTGCTTTGGAAATTAAAGACCTTTCTTTATTGAAATACCTCACAGGAAGTGGATGGTGCTTTGTTTCAAGCAAAGCAGGCCCACTACATGCAGAGGCTGAGAGAGTTGAGGGCAACAAACCCAAGGCCACCAATGGTGTCCAGGCTGGACCTTGACCTTAAGGTCAGTGACAATTTATAATGTACACAGTGTGCCAAGTGCACTTGATTCTGTTCACTTGCTATAAGAGTACAGGTGTAAGTACTACTGCACCTAGGTGAGGCACCCTTTCTCTGTGGCCCCTCCTGAGGTTTCTTCCATTTCTGTTCCTTGTTAAGGGTTTTTATTTTGGGGGGGAAGATAGAGGTCACCCTCTATGTACAGATTGTACATGCCTCCGAGGCAATCTTTCAGTTTGAGCTATCCAAATAAAGTTTGATTGGAGGTCGACACCAGTGACTTGACTTACTTGTTGCAGTGGCCCAGGTTGGTGTATGACTCATATGTTGCTAAAATGGTTCTCTTCGTTCTCTAGTTGGCCAACTGCATTGAAGAAGGCTGGGTATAAACCAACATCAGTCAAGAATATGCTCACCAACGCAAAGACCTTCCTCTCCCACGTAGAGCTCTTTCACTGAAAAGAAAACCGCCTGACAGCCACCCAGATTGGCCAAAGACTGCATCAGGAGACTGCAGTCGGACTTTCTGGGGGAGGTGGTGGTTCATAGGCAGTGGGTCAAGAGGAATAAGAGCCGTAAGTGAAGTAATAAGTAGTTGAAGTTTTAAGGTAAATGCCTAATGGTTTGGGAAGAAAGCCTAGTAAATTTGGAAGCTGAAATTGGAAGGGGTAATGGTTTTCGAAGGAACGCTGCTAAATCTGGAAGCTGAAATTGGAAATCTTTTTATTAAACATTTCCCCAGTTTGCGATCAATAAAGTAAATCTATCTATCTTTCAGGGCAGCTTATTTCATTGACAAAAAACAAAACAAACTGAAAAATCTTCCTATTAATGTCTGCTCAGTGTTTGTCATGTGTATGTCCAGGGAAACTGGTCAGTGCCTCGGAGTAGCAAAAATTCATCATGGTGGCAGCGACGAGGACCCCTGCTCTGCTGAGTAAGTATCCTCCTTATCCTTTGCTTTGTTATGGATGGGTTTCTCTTTTGGTGAAGGACAGATTGTAAAGCCCTCTGAGGCAAACTGTAATTTGTGAGTTTGCATTTTGAAATTTGATTTCAGTCAAGCTAATGCACAACTTTAATTGTGGTCCCAAAACACCCATTAAGAGTCTCAAGAGCTTTAGGAGATCCCAAAGTATGACAAAGGTAGAAGAGGAGGCTCCTTTCTTGCTTTCGTGGGCCATACAAAAATGGACAGATTTAGATAGCGCCTTTCTCGTCCTTGCGACCATTCAAAGCGCTGTCCAACTCTAGTCAGCATTAACGCCATTCACACACATTCATGCATGTACCGATGGCTATGCCACCAGGAGCAATTGGGGTTGCTCAAGGATGCTTCGACGCGTGGACTGCAGGGGCCCTGGAATCAAGCCACCATCTTTGCAGTTGGTGGATGACCACTCTGCCTACTGAGTCACAGCTGCCCCTAATGAAAGACTAATCATTTTTTTCTTTTCCAGAGCAAATGCAGGAAAAGGTACAATCAATACTTGATTCTTCTGAGCATCGGTGGCTGTGAGGATTCATCAGAGTCCTCGATTGAGTCTACCCAAAAGTGCCTCTTGTTTTCCATAATATGGAGGGAAAAGAGCACCGGAAGCTGGGCCTTCTGCTGAATGCGGCGTGGAGCAACGCAGGCCTCACCAGTAGTGTGACATTCAACCAGATCCACTCCAGCGTGAGCAGTCAGGTGAGCAGCACCTTTCACCCTAACCCACCACCCTCCACCATCAATCAGGGTTAAGTGTTAGCATAACCTTACTCATGTCTAAGGAACATTACTAAATCCAGGAGCTGAAAGTGGAAGTGTAATGTTTTTTGAGGGAACCAGAAGTCTTTGAAAGACTTATAACCAAGTCCATTTGCGTCCGATTGAATTTCCCTAAATCTTTGAAAGAATTCTTAACAAGAACAGTTGCATTCAATTGAATTTCCCTGAGGTTCCTTTGTGTCGGTCCATGCTGCCTTCAACACCAGGCCCAGCCTCCGGTGCACTTTTCCCTCATTGTTGGGAAATATCACAGGTATTTTTGAATATGCACGCTAAAGGAGTCTGATGAATCTCCGGAGCACCATCTGGGTGTGCTTTGTCTTAGTCTTATGACTCTCGATTTAAAAAATAGCTTAACAATAGCATAGCATAATTTGAGTGGTGTTGATGACGATCATAATAATAATAATAATAACTTGTATTTATATTGCGCCTTTCAAAATACCCAAGGCGCTTTACATGAGAATTAGCAGGGGTTTGGGGTGGGGTTAAAGGAACAGATTGGGGGAGAGAGGGAAGGAAACACTAAACAGACAAAGGAAAGGCTAAGCGACAGACTGAGCTAAGACTGATGGGGAAAGGCCATGGCGAAGAGGTGGGTTTTGAGGAATGATTTAAAGGTGTCCAGGGTTGGGGCATTGTGGATATGGGGAGGGAGAGAGTTCCAGAGGGTTGGTGCAGCCACACTGAAGGCTCTGTCCCCAAAGCTTTTAAGTCTGGTGCGAGGGATGGACAACAGGCCCATGTCCGAGGACCGCAGGTTCCGGGATGGAGTGTGTTGGTGGAGAAGGTCGGACATGTAGTTTGGGGTGAGTGCATGGAGGCATTTGTAAGTGAGGAGGAGAAGTTTATAAGAAATACGGTATTTGAGTGAGGAGGAGAAGTTTATAAGAAATACGGTATTTGACCGGGAGCCAGTGGAGATGGATGAGGTTAGGGGTGATGTGCTGCCAGGGCTTGATGTAAGTGAGAACCCTGGCTGCTGAGTTTTGCACAAACTGGAGCCTGTCCAGGGTTTTACTGGGAACCCCGACAGGACTCCATGACAGTAGTCCAGACGGGAAAAGATGAAAGCGTGAATCAGGGTTTCAGCAACAGAGTCAGAGAGTGAGGGCCAGAGACAGGAGATGTTCCTGGGGTGGTAGAAGGCAGACCTGGTGATGGATTTGACATGAGACTGGTAGGAGAGGGTGGAGTCCATGATGATGCCCAGGTTGCGTATTTCGTGGGATGGAGTAATTTAGCAGCCGTCAATGTGGAGGAGGAGATCCCCAATCTTCCGGAGCACTGGATTTGGGGCCACGACCATGAGCTCTGTTTTGGGGACAAACTGAGATCGGTTGGCTAGATAGGACTGAAACCATGTAAGGGCTGTACCGGTGATGCCAAGGTAATGGGATAGGCATTTGAGGAGGACTGTGTGGGAAACAGTGTCAAAAGCTGCGGAGAGGTTGAGGAGAATGAGGATACTGATTTTGCCAGAGTCTGCAGCGATGAGAAGGTCACTAGTTATTTTGATGAGGGCGATCTCTGTGCTGTGGTGTGCTCTGTAGGCTGATTGCAGGGGTTCGTAGAGCTCATGGTCAGACAGATGTTGGTGAAGCTGGGCAGCCACTGCTTTTTCCAGAACCTTGCTGAGGGAAGGCAGGTTGGAGATCGGCTGGAAGTTGCTGAGATCATTAGGGTCCAGACCAGGCTTCTTTAAGATGGGAGTGATGGAAGCAGTTTTGAAACTGGGGGGAACAACACCAGATGCTAGGGAGGAGTTGATTATGTCAGTGATGAAAGGGCAGAGGGCAGGTAGGCAGGCCTTCACCAATGGAGTTGGCATGGGGTCCAGCAAACATATGGAAGCCTTGGCCTTTGATATTAGACCGGAAACTTGTCATCATATATGATGATGACGATGAAACTTGTATGAGAATCAAAGACTTATAACCAAGTCCAGTTGCGTTCAATTGATTTCCTTGAGATAACTATGAACTGGATGACGGAGAATATTCACAGGCTTGCTTTTGGAAGGAACATTACTAAACATTTAAGCTGTAGCCTAATTGAAAGCGTAATGGTTCTGGAAGGAACACTACTAAATCTGAAAGATGAAATTGGAAGTGTCATGTCAGATCCACCCCAGGTGGCTTTTTAATGCTAACAAATGAAACAAACATAAAAGTTTGACGACTAATGTTCACCCTCTGTTTGTCATCTGTATGTGACAGTGAATTTATAATCCATTTCCTCCTTCCAAGGCACGGAGACAGCTGTCCAAGGATGAGTTTGGTCGGGTTGTGGCCGCCATGTGCCATGACGTGGCGACGGCAGAAAAATATGACTGTGCTCTTCCATTCATTAAGGAGGCCGTGGAGGTTTGCAGCCTGAGGATGAAAGCCCTCATGGAGGAAACGGAGGACCCGCATCCTGCCTCCACCTCAGACTCTGGGGGTGAGGAACCAATGTATGCTGACAGCACGGACTCTGTGTCTGAGCTCTCTGAAGGAGAGAAGGAGTTAATGAAGATGAGAAGGCGGCTTTTCGGAGCAGCAGGGAGGGAAGAAAAGCAAAGGAAAGAAGGACAAGGGTCAGAAGGATGAGGAGACGTGCCCAAGCCTTTGAATCAGACACCGACCCTGAGCGCCTGATGATCATGACGGATGCAGCGGAAAAGCAGGGATCAGAAATGGAACAATTTGACTCAAATGAAGAGGAGGGGCAGCGTGTACACGGACCAAGGGAGGCGAAATTGTCCAGGTTCCCAGGCATTAGACAACTGAGGGTTAGCCTTAAGAAAATTGAGGATTTGTAGTTCATGTAGTTAAGCATTGCTGAGTGGAGTTATATATTTTATATCTGTATATATTGTACTTATGTATATTTTATATCTGTAGATATTTTATATCTGTATACATTATCTATTATTTTATATCTGTATATATTTTATATATTTTGTTGTGCCTGTGCTGCAGGGGCTGTAAGATATGTGGAACTGGGACATTAACACATGCTGCCTCACCTCCTGGAGGTGAAAGGTCAAACTATATAGAAACTTAGTAATCATGTCATCAGAACTTCTCATCTTCTCTGCACGTTAGAGGTTGTCAGTTGGGAGCAAAACACCCACAGAAAATAGTAACAATATGATGCCTGGAAATGTGGACTACAGTCAGACAACTGAAATTACAGTTAAATGAAACAGCTGCAAAGAGTTTTTGTTTTTTTAAAGAAAAGTTTTTATTTCCATCAAATTGTAGGAGCAGTGACAGTACAAAAGGTCTCGCATTGTATAAATAGAAAAATAGATTAAGATTATGATCAAATTAAAAAAAATCAAATAAAACGCTTGTCGCTCACAGTATTTTAGCCAACAACTGTGTTCAAACATGTCCTTGTTCACACAGGTCACAAACATTATGACCGATAAATTAGGGGTCCACCATGTTGCTGTTAAGTGATGGGCTGGAGTCAGCTTTGTTATGACAAACTAAGGCACTAATGCCAGACCCATCAGCCACACACTCACTGTAATTGTCAGCCTGTGTTTGACGTTTTGAAATTGATTCAGTCTCTCGGCTTCTGTGTAGTTCTGGATGGTTTGGTGATGTCATCGGTCTTTCTTGTAGATGGGAATACACATGAGTTTTGCCTTCTCCTGGATGATGATGGTCACTTAGAGCAGTATCATCACTTGACTTCACACAGCAGAGGGTGGACGCTGCGGTGAGAAAAAGAGAGAAAGTTTACAACACAGAAGAAGACGACGACTGATTTTGCCTAATCTGAGGCTGGACTGTCACACACAGAGGAGTCATTAACCACAACAAAACATGTGTAACACATCTATTGTTTGTGCTGAGATGTAAGAGCACCACTTATTTCCCTCTTTCACTATGATGCACATTACATGGAACACAGAGGGGATATCTCAGTGTTAGCCTGAAATAAAATTAGTTATAAAAATCCTGTCTTGAGGCTACTGTCCATGTGATCACTGTCGGACAAAACTCATAACTCTGTATTTATAGATCATTTTCATCTTTTAGTACAAAGGGTAAAACAAAGGACAAATACAAAACACTGAACAATTACACATATTCAAGGTCAGGTATTCAAGGTCAAGGTGATCAGTATCCAAAAGACAAAATATTATACACAACACGTGGATGTCTTGAACATTTGGCTGTCAAACACAGAACATTCAATTTCGAGTTCTTGTCCACACTTGGGAGTTCTACGCGTTACTTTGGATTGTGGAGGAAAGTATTGTCACTTACACAGGAGATGTTTTTCCCGTTGGCCATACTGAAGAGCCCTCCACCTGTCATAGAAGACTGTGTCAGTAGGAAAGCCAGCATCTGCCTTCTGCTTCTTGGTTGGTGGTTGGCCAGTCAGATTAAGTGGAAAGGCCTGTAGGAAAGCTGCAAGGTCCTGTTCAGCTCCAGTCTCCCCGTCGTCTGCATCTTCTCTTCCTCGCTTCGGCGCCCGGTCGCTCCTCTCCTCACCTGAATCCTCAGAAGAGGAGCTGTAAGATTGAACAGGTCAAAGGTTAAACACTGACAAACACCTGCACCAACAGACAGAGTGGTCGACTGACGTGCGTTTGCTGACGTGAATTCTGAACTGTTCACTCAATGTGCAAATCAGGATGTCAATTTTGTCCCATTCTCTCTCTCTCTACAGTGCATATAGCAAGGTCATTGCTGGCACTCTTAACGGGCCTACCACTTGAGGCCAGAAAAAAATATCCCATCATCATCAATATTGACGTTGATGTAATCAGGGCAGATCCATTGATAGTAGCCCTCCATCATCTGCAAAGACAAGACATGAGCCAAGTTAATATCTGTGTCGTTAATAATACTGCAATTCACAACGAGCGATTTCAGCCTATTAAAGTACTTACTGCTGCCTCCTCCATACTGAGGGCAAACGTGGGAACCTGCATGGTTGCTTTTGGTTTCAGCATGCAGACCTCAATACTGACTACATGTTATACTGTACTGCAGGCTACGAAACACTCCTGCAAAGCGTTAGGAAAACACACTTACTGCCATTCCTTCCACTGCATCGGGTGTTTGGAAATAACTGAGGATGATGATGGTGTTGCAGTAACAGTGAAACAGCGTCTTCTCCTCTGGAGCCACATAGAATAGAATAGAATAGATTTACTTAATTGATCCCCAAAACTGGGAAATTGTCTTGTTACAGCAGCAGAAGTATAAACGTAAAAGTGCAGGTAGTTTAAATAGAATAAAATAAAATAAAATAAAATAAATATAAAATATAAAATGAATCCTAATATATACAGAATATAAAAAAATATCAAATATACAGAATATAAAATATAAAAACTATAAAAACAGGAAAAGAGTGAGAGTGGAAAAACAATGTGGCAGTGAGCAGGTATGCAAAAACAGGACTATACAGCAGAGAGTTGTGAGTTGACTCTGACAGACAGATGTGAGTTATTGTACATTGTGATAGCTTGTGGCAGGAATGATGACGACACCCAGGTACTTGTAGTCCTCAACCTCCTCCACATCCTCGCCCAGAACACACAGTGGCTGTAAGGCCGTCCTCTTCCTCCTGAAGTCAATCACCATCTCTCTGGTCTTGTTGACATTCAGCCTCAGGTGATTGCGTCCAGCCCACTCTACAAAGTCATCCACCACTGCTCTGTACTCCCCTTCCCTTCCCCCACTTATACACCCGACAACAGCCGAGTCATCAGAAAATTTCTGTAAGTGACATGACTCAGAATTGTATTGAAAATCTGTGGTGTATAAGGTGAAAAGGAAAGGGGACAGCACAGTCCCCTGTGGAGCTACTGTATCACTGACCACCGCATCAGACAGTACACTGCCCAGACAGACAAACTGTGGCCTGCCTGTCAGGTAGTCAGTAATCCAGGAGACAATGGAGGTGTCGACTCCCAGCACCCGCAGCTTCTCACCCA
Source organism: Epinephelus moara (assembly GCF_006386435.1). Taxonomy (NCBI): domain Eukaryota; kingdom Metazoa; phylum Chordata; class Actinopteri; order Perciformes; family Serranidae; genus Epinephelus; species Epinephelus moara. Next base: position 47,273,124 of record NC_065521.1, on the reverse strand, counting down.
GCAGCAGTGGCTGGATAGTGTTGAAAGCGCTGGAGACATCAAAGAATGTGATTCTCACAGTGCTGCCACCACTATCCAGGTGCGAATGGGCTCGTTGCAGCAGATAGATGACAGCGTCATCAACTCCCAGATTGGGCTGGTAAGCAAACTGTAGAGGGTTTAGCAGCTTCTTCACCCGCGGCCTCATGTGGGCCAAGACCAGCCTCTCCAGCACCTTCATCACATGAGATTTGAGGGCAACTGGTCGGTAGTCATTGAGGTCCGATGGAGTTGACTTTTTCGGGACAGGAACAAGGCAGGACGTCTTCCACAGCACCGGGACTCTCTCCAGACTCAGGCTCAGGTTGTAGAGATGCTGCAGAACAGGAGACAGCTGGTTAGCACAGGTCTTAAGGATCCTGGGGCTGACACCATCAGGTCCTGTGGCCTTCCGTTGGTGGAGTCTCTCCAGCTGTCTCCTGACCTGGCCTGTAGTCACAGTCATGCTGGGGTGGGTGCTGGTGTCAATAGTGGAGGGGCTGGGGGGCTGGAAGGCTGCGAGCTAAACTTGTTAGAGAAGCCATTCAGCTCGTTGGCTCTCTCCAGACCGCCTGATGGTTGGTTGCCCTTCACTTTACATCCAGTGATCTGTTTCATCCCAGTCCACACATCCCTCACATTATTCTGCTGGAGTTTGGCCTCCAGCTTCCTCATGTAGCTGTCTTTACACCCCTCAGCATCTCCCTGAGTTCATGCTGCACTCTCCTCAGCTCCTCTCTGTCACCAGACCTGAAGGCCCTCTTCTTCTTGTTGAGGAGTGCTTTCAGGTCACTGGTAATCAATGGCTTGTTGTTGGGGAAGCAGTGAACAGTCCTGGTTGGTGTGGTGGTGTGTTCACAGAACCTGATGTATTCTGTGATGCAGTCCGTCATGTCATCGATGTCCTGCCCATGTGGCTCACAGAGTACATCCCAGTCTATTGTGTCAAAGCAGTCCTGCAGTGCCCCAGCAGCCTCCTGAGTCCACATCCTTACTGTCCTTGTGTGAATATACATAAATAACATAAATAAAAAATTTTCAAGCAGCCTCCCATGAATGCCCAGCATGTCTTTCTTTGCCACACACAGGACTTTCTGGCAGTCATCAAGGCTCCTCTGATCCCGAATGAAGCGGTCATACCTAGAATAAAATACAAGACAACAGTGAGCAGGAGAGTTACACATGTGTCTGTATCACATAATCTTGAAATAGATTAAACAGAATCCATGAAAAAGGAAAGAAATAGCAGGCAGATTAACAACTAATTGGACTTTACAGGTAACCCTGCTGAGAGACATTGCCACGGGTTTCCTGAAGGCCGCGAGGAGGTCAGTCCGCCTGACACCTCAGGCCTGTGTTAGTGACGCTTTATAACACCTGGCTGACCAGATAATGGACATGAAGCAGAAACATCCAGACTCCCTGCTTATTGTTCTGGTGGATTTCAACAGAGCAAACCTCAGCCATGATCTGCCTAAATATAGACAGCATGTTAAGTGTCCCACCAGGGACACAAACACTCTAGACCACTGCTATTCAACATTAAAGAACGCCTATCATGGGTAGGGTTAGGGGGTTAGGGTTAGGGGTAGGGGGTCTTAACCCGGATTGAGCCGGGCTCAATCGGTGGATTGCGGGAGAACTGTACGTCGTAGAGGGACGGGGGTGGGAGCGTTGGACTCGTGGTAGGCGACCCAGTTGGCGGGGGGTGGGGCCTAGGGTTCCCGAGTTATGGGCACATGACCCCCCCTAATTTGGGCCGAAACGCGCTCTCCCGGTGTCCGTTTTTTCGCGGTCCGAAACGTTGGATGGGAAGGCCGAAACGCGGCAGAGGCGGTGCCCGCCCCCCCTAATTCGGCCACGGGCTTTGCAACGGTACCACCCCCGAGCGTGTAGGACGTTCCTGTCAAAAGTTATGGCCAAATCAAAATTCGCCCATACGAGTCAATGGGGGGGAGGGGACACGTGGCGCCACCGGCGCCAAATTGCGGGGGCGGGTTCCGGGGCACGCCCCGAGTCCAACGGTGGCGGCGTTTCGGACAAATCGTCGCGTTTCGGCCTATTCGGCGCGTTTCGGCCCATTTTACGTGTTTCGGCGCCAAAAATTTAGACGGCCGTAACTCAGCGGGGGAGGCGGCTAGAGGCACGGGACCTGGACCTACCCCCCCATTTGTGGCCCCTGGCTTTCCAACGGTACCACCCCCGAGCGTTTAGGACCTTCCTATCAAAAGTTATGGACAAATCAAAATTCACCAATAGAAGTCAATGGGGGGGGGGGGGACATGTGTTGCTACTGCTGCCAAATTGTAGGGGCGGCTTCTGGGGCTCGTCCTCAGTCCAACGGTGGCAGTCCCGCTCGATTCTGACCTTCCTAGCCCAAGTTATGGACTTAGAAGGGATGGTCAATAACCCGGCCCAACTAAAGTCCGTAACTCGGGAACGGTGATAGGTAGAGGGCTGAAATTTTCTGTGGTTGTGTTTGGGAGCCCCCTCTTTCCATCCGCACTGGGTCCGACAGCAATTTCCACTTGCCGCCAGGGGGCGCCACAGACTGCATGACTTGGGCAGCATCATCATGTCAAGCACCAGACTGATGCCCGCTGTACTCATCTTGAACTTTCCAAGTCTGTACCACTTACCAGTCCACGTGTTGGCTGCCCTAAACCTAAGGACCCAGAACCCTGAGCTGCCCTAAACCCAAGGACCCAGAACCCTGAACTGCTCTAAACCTAAGGACCCAGAACCCTGAGCTGCCTTAAACCTAAGGACCCAGAACCCTGAGCTGCCCTAAACCTAAGGACTCAGATCCCTGAGCTGCCCTAAACCTAAAGAGAAGCTGTGGAGCAAAAAGGGCGAACTTACCTGGGGGGAACCTGTGGGGAAAAAAGGGCGAACTTACCTGGGGGAACCTGTGGAGCAAAAAGGGTGGACTTACCTGGGGGAACCTGTGGGGAAAAAAGAAGAGTGAACTTACCTGTGGGAACCTGTGGAGCAAAAAGGGTGGACTTACCTGGGGGGAACCTGTGGAGAAAGGGCAGACTTACCTGGGGGAACCTGTGGGGAAAGGGCGGACTTACCTGGGGGAACCTGTGGGGAAAAGATCTCCCCAAATCTAAAAGTAATTGCCTTATATCTCGCCAACCGTATGTCGTAGAGCGTTGGACGTGTGCTATGTCCGACATAATTTGGGGTTGCTGAACACGCCAGTCGTATCCCCATGTCTCTATGACTTACCGTTCCGGAGATATAGGCAAAATAATGTTTTCGACGCAAGTTGCGCATACTTACCGACGTCGTAGTGGCGCGCGAGTGGCACCGTTGGAAAGCCCATTGTCAATATAGTGGGGGTACATGTTGGTCCCAAGTTGCTACGACCTTCCTGTGAAAAGATATAAGCAAATGAAAAGTCATGATTAAATGTGAACAGGTATTTTTTTGATATAGGAAAAACATAAACTGAAAAAATAAGTGAGAAAATAGACATACAAGAGTTTGAAAGTATTTTCTGAAGCTCATTCCGACTTGAACCTTCGAAGAGAGAAGCAGAGACACATTTGACAGCTACACTTACCTGATAATAACACTGACTAACTTAAAAGACACAACATTCACGCACACAACAGCACATAGACATTGACACTGACACTCACCTCTTTTTGACAGTCCCTCCCTGCAAAGCAAACACACCCACCCACCCACACCCACACATAAGAAGACAGTGACATTGACAGTCACACAGACACAAATGGACGATGGACATGCCACAGGCAGAGGCAGAGCTGCTGGAGATCGAGGAGGTTGGGGTCCTCAACACAGAGCAGCTGTTGGAGTGTGTGAGGGCATACCCCAGCATCCCCGACTTCCTGCGTGCTGATGTGAGGATCCCCATCCACCCTGTACAGCTGCCCACAAGAAGGGACAGGCTGAAGAGATCCTGTGATGTAGACGGCATTGTGATGGAAATGTCAGCCATGTCAGGCGTCCAGAGTGGGGTGCACCACCTCAACATACAGCAGGTCTATGTCGGTGGGCTGAGGAAGATGTACCCGTACCTGAAGAAGCACATCGACCTCACCCAGTGCTCTGACAGTGGTTTACAGGCCCTGAGGCTGACACTGGGCCATAAGCTGGCTGATATAGATGGGGGCTTCTTTTTAAATCTGGTCTGCCTGCCCCTTGACCTCAAAGATCCCGACCTGCGGCTGACCAGCCCCAAGCTCCATGCAGTGATGGCGGTCGGGGTCCTGAACAAGGTCCTGCAACAGTTCCGCGTGCTGGTCAGGAACCTGCCACGCCAGGAGATGGCGCGCCCCACTGTCCAGAAGCAGTCGACCTTGACCGAGCGGTATCGGTTGTGCTGGCAGGACATGCGGTTCATGCTCGACCTCATGGATCGTGCTGTGGCCAGTGCAAACAACGGCCAATTTTTCAGGGTTGTGCCGTACATCATGCAGTTTGGCCAGCGCGACACAGATCCACTGGACCTGTCGGAAGTTGTCATACTCACCTCCATCAAAAACTTGACTGTCCATGTGTCCCTGACGCTGACCTCCAAGTCCCCTGACATCCATATCCTTTACTCCAGGTATGCCCTGGAGCAACTGGTGGGTGTCAGGGGCTCGCTGTACTCTGTCCTGGGAATGCATGAGTGTTGTAATTTTCAGTCCAACCTCAACCGGCTTCCTATGGACATGTGCCCTTCCCTCCTGCAAGTGTTTGGCCGCAGGGGCAAAGTGAGGTTTGTGCAGCTCTATGTGGACTCGCCACATCACCACTTTCAGCAGCCCTTCAAACACCCGGTAAGTGGGGCCCTGGCCACCTGCAACCTGAGCCACCCCAACCACCAGGCTGCGGTGCGCAAGCGCGCCTTGACGTATGTGCAGAACATGGAGGAGATCAGGGAACACCTGGTCATCCAGCTTGGTGTGAGGATGGAGCAGGTGGTGTTTTTGGAGGGGGAGGACATCCCCATGTTGGTTAACCCGCGGGACTATTTTAGCCTGGGTTCCCTGGAGCAGCTGATCAGGGCACACGCCCTCTTTGTGCCTTTTAAGGATCTAACCGATGGGTCTGGCCTCCGAAGTATCCTGCAGGACATTGTGCAGTACCTGACAGAGCAGCTGTACGATGCCCTGCGAGGGAGTTGTGGGGTGGGGAGGTTCACCCCCACCTGGAAGGCCTTCCAGGCGGAACTCGCGCTGGAGGAGATGTTTCACGGGCACTCTCTCTCCCCAATGGACAACATCCTGAGCGCAGCACTGGGGACCAGCACTGTGAACGGGGTGAGCCTCAGTCACAAGAGGGGCTTCATTGGGCTGGCGCCGTACCACAGTGTCTCCAGTGAAGAGGAACGACCTCCCCTCTACCATTGGACCAGGGACCAGCTGCAGAAGCTCCGCATCCAGCGGATCTGGGTCTTCTGCCAGTCCCTTGAGGCCGGGCCGGCTGTCATAGGTGCAGCACTCATCAAGGTCTTACTGGGTGACCTGTACAAGAGGAATGAGCAGCTGCCATGGGTGTCCTTGAAAGGCACAGAACCTCCAGGCAGGCTGGTTGGTGCCTGGAAGGTGCAGGAGTTCAGTAAGGACCTGGCCACCAAGAAAAGTTTCCCGGTCCCCCACACTTTCCAGCGTGCCCGGGAACTGGTGGCTGCGGTAGGAAAGGACGTGGAGGAGTGCCTGTTGCAGGGCTTCCTCACAGAGGGCATTGTGTTTTTCCCCCAGATCAGCTTCTGTGACACCCGGAGAGCACACCGTCTGTGGTGGAATTATAAAGACTGGGTGCACCTCCACAGCGAGGGTGCTCAGCCCCTGCCCTTGTCCCAGGAGGCACAGAAGACACTTGAGGTTCTGGCTGAGTTCCAGCGGCGTGGCCTTAGCTTTGAGAAAAATCTCGAGGTGTATAAGGAGCATGGCATGCCCTGGATGAGGCTGCTGTTGGCCAGGCTCCCACAGAGCCTTAAAGGTGAACTGTTGCTCAAGACCCTTACGTTCGTGTTCTGCGTGGGCGCCATTCAGAGTGGCGTCTACGTGGACTACAAGCACCTGCTGCAGCTGATCCAGGAAATGTCGTTGGGTGGCATGCCCCAGGACCAGTTGCAGAAGCTCCAGATACTCGGCAAACTGACCCTGGAGAAGGTCAAAAATGTGGTTGTCTGGAAGCTGCACCCTGACCTGCCTCATAGTCTTGTCATGCGGTCTGTGGCTTTCCCGGAACTCCGTCATCCTGCAGAGGACAAGGAGGACGGGGGGGCGTGTGTGCAGCCTGAAGAGGACGTGCAGGCCGTTGATGACTTGGATGAAATCTGGCCGGCCTTTCGGACCAGGGCCAAGGCACTTCCTGCCAAGTCTCAGAAGACTTGGACCACCACGGAGCTGTCTCTCATCAACAGCGATGTTCAGGTCTCCCACAACGCTGCATACCAGGAGTATCTGAAGGCATGTCATGCTGGAGCGATCCCTTTCAGGACGTTTCGTGCAGTCAGGAGCAGGAGACAGAGGGTGCTGGCAGAGTGAATGTGCACTATCGCGATGCACACCAGCCATCCAAAATGTAAATAGTTGTTGATCACGTGTAATAACAGTGAGTTAATCACAGCATAGTGTGATGTTTGGTTCTTGTGTGATCATCGTGCCGTGTTCGTTGTGGCAAAGTAAGTCTTGTTGTGTGATCATAGTGCCCTGTTTATCGTGGCAAATTATTGTGTGGTACCATCACACATACATACATGCATACACACGCAGACACAGACACTGTAATGCACACTTACATTCACAGACATTGCATGCACTCACATCATATTTATATTGTTAGTAGGAAAAGTCAAAGAAAAAAAAAAAAAAAAAAACCCTGACATGGACTCTGCCTTGACGTGGCGTGAGGGCTTAAGTGTCTCATTGATCCCAGGGACTCTCCAGCATGTGGGGAACTACCTAGATGGCCTCCTGTGTGGTAAGGCAGGAGACTATCTAGGTAGTACCCCACATGCTGGAGAGCCCCTGGGTGAGACATAACTAAAGAGTCCAGTAACTTACCTGGCAACACCTGTGGAGGGTCTGATGGCACGTGGGACATCATGTGTTTGGGGACTATATTTTGATAGGAGGGTAGTAGCGAGCTGAAAGCAAGTTGTACGCCTTCTAATTGGGCCATGGGGTTTCCAATGAGGCAATCCCGGAGTGTGTAGGACCTTTGGTTGTTGAGATATGGGCATGTTTGTCATTAAATTGGTTGTATCTTGGGAAGGGAAGGTGGTAGAAAGATGGGGACACGACAGGTGTGTTGAGCGCCCCTAAAGTAGGTGTGATACTCGCCACTCCCTAGTTTCTAGGACGTAGCGTTGAGGAGTTATAGCCGTTTTAATTTTCCCATACGAGTTAATGGTGCAATGAAAATTTGTCTAAGTGTCATAGCGAAAATGTGTAACAAAATGCAAAGTGTTGTTGTAGGTGTTATATAAGTAGTATGATCAAGAGGAATAGCTCATTCGACATCTGGACATCGGAGAGGTAAGACGTACTTTTTTGCTTGCTAAGTGTTAGTGTTTTAAGCTAGTTGCATGTAAATACTTGTAATTTGAGCTGGGTACATAGAATAAATGACATTTATGTAGAATTTAATGAAATTATTTGTGTTTAACTATGAAACACCATTGTAAGGCAAAGTTGTTGTATTGTAGTTAGTAGAGATGCCTCCAGAAGACCCTGAGCGCCACCAGTTGCCCTTTCCCCTTCCCATGGGGTTGTTTGGATGGTTACAGGAGCTTTTTGCTGACGAGGAGCTGTCGTCGTCATCGTCGTCGGAGGAGGACGACAATGATGACGAGGCTGTCCCGGGGCCCTCTGGAGTAGGGCTGCACCAGCATGGGCAAGAGGACGGGGGGGAGGCTGGCCCTTCCTCTTCGCCTGTGTTTGGTCCAGAGGAAAGTGCTCCCCCTCTGTATGAAAATTCGGATGGGGAGTACAGCTTCGAACATGCTGGGCCGGGCATGCCCTATTCCCCTAGTTCCCCACCCTTCCCCTCAGACTCAGAGATGGAGGGGGATGACCATGAGTCTGGTGCCACGTCAGAGGACAATGAAGCACCGTGTGACTGTGCTTACTGTGTTGTGGAGAAGGAGGAGGGGGCACCACTCATGGAATGTCCGGTTGAGGAGCAGGAGGAGCAGGAGGAGGAGGAGTCTGGGTGTGCCAGCAGTGAACCAGGCATCCCATCCTCCATCTGTTTTTCTGCGGTGGAGGATATGGAGGTGTCTGGTTCCTGGTCCCCATCCAGCAGTGACTGCTTTGTTACTGCTTGGGACTCCCCTTCTCCTAGCCCCTCTCCCTCCTCCATCGGTAGTACCATTTCCACCTCTTCCACCCCGTCCACCGTGGTCTGCACGGTGGGATCAGAGAGGCCATCGAGTGGTGCCATCTCCTCCGATGGATCCAGTTCTGATTAGTTCTGTTTGTATATCATTTGTTGAAGTGTGTATGTGAGAGTTGTAAATTGTTGTTGTCACCGCAGATTTGATGTTGGTGTGTTCAAAATAAATAAATAAAGGCAGTTCTGAATGTTAAGTGGCCAGGGTGATGGTTATGGGTATAAGGGTGATAACCAGGATCGGTCCGGACCGATCCTCAAGGGTAAGTTCTAGAGAGACGGGAGCGGTGCCTATCCTCCCCATTTGTGGGCGCTGTGAGTCCAACAATAGCACTGTGGAGTATCTAGGATGTAGGGTTCCCGAGTTATGGCTGTTTTAATTTTCCCATATGAGTTAATGGTGAAATGAAAGTTTGCCTAAGTGTCATAGCGAAAATGTGTAAGAATATGCAAAGTGTTGTTGTAGGTGTTATATAAGTAGTATGATCAAGAGGAATAGCTCATTTGACATCTGGATATCGGAGAGGTAAGATGTACTTCTTTTTCTTGCTAAGTGTTAGCGTTTTAAGCTAGTTGCATGTAAATACTTGTAATTTGAGCTGGGTTGATAGAAGAAATAACATTTATGTAGAATTGTATGAATTTATTTGTATTGAATTATGGAAAATAATGTTAAAACAAAGGTTTTGTGTTGTACTTAGGAGAGATGCCACCAACAAATTTTGAGGTCAACGAGTTGTCCAGCGTGCAGCCCCCTGTGGTTGTGGGATGGATGGAGGGGTTGCTGGAGGAGGAGGAGGAGTTGTCATGGTCGTCCGAGGAGGAGGAGGAGGAGGACTATGACGACCATGGTCTACAAGTTCCTGGCCTGGGATTGGGTGGTCCAGATGCAGGGTTGTCCCTGCAAGGACCAGGTGTTGTTTTCTATCTGGCACCACAGGTGGTAGACCAGGGAGGAGGGCAAGGTGAATGGGGCGGTGAGCGTGGTGACTCCCCCCCACTCATATTTGAGTCCGATGAGAGTCCGCCCCCACCGTATGAGAGTCCGCCACCGTATTATTTTTTGGGTGACGCGGAGGGGGATGAGGTTGAGGTGGGTGGGGTTGCCACCCCTCCTGTGTTTGGGTTGGGTGAAAGTTCATCACGTGTCCTTGAAGATCTTCGACCTTACTTACCTGTGTACACAGGAACATGCTGTCGTCAGGTGGAGGAGGATGCAGTAGGACTGTTGATCAGCTGGTTGGACGTGGTGTTGGAGGAGGAGGAGGAGGAAGAGGTGGTGGACATGGAGCTGTGCGGTTCTTCGTCGTCATCCAGCCGTGAGTCACGTGTGAGTGGTGTGTGCTCTTCTCCCCATACCCAACCCAGTGATGTGACGTCCGACACGGGATTGAGCCCTGAGACAGAGTCGCGTTATGTCAGCGACTAGTTGTTGTTAGTTGTTGTGGAGTTCCATATTGTTTGTTCGTGTATGCAAGATAAAAGTTAAAGACAGTGTTTGGTGTGTGTTGACGAATGTTATGTAAAAAATAAAAATGAAACAATAAAAAGGTAAAGACAGTGTTTGGTGTCCATTAAGGAATGTGATGTAAAAAATATAAATGAAACAATAAAAAGTTAAAGACAGTGTTTGGTGTCCATTAAGGAATGTGATGTTAGGGTTAGGGTTAGGGAAATGAGTTATTGTTATTTGTTTGACCACCTGGGATTTTGGTGCACTGGCCTGGGGGTGTATTATCCACCGTTACCCATCTCTCTTTCCCAGAATGAGAAATAAATGAAGTTATTTATTTTTCTGTTCTGTTACTATGGTTTTTTACATTTTTTTCCTTCCAACAAGAGGTTTGTGTTATATATATATATATTATTGTTGTTTTTATTTTGAATTTTTTTTAATTATATATATTTTTTTATTTTTTAGGTTTTATGATATCATTTATATTATTTATTTATTTAAGTATTATAGAATTATATGTACCCCAAGATTTTTTTTTTTTTTTATATTATTAAAGATGCATTATTTTTAATCTTTGTTGAAATAAGTGATAGTTTAAAGAACCTATACCACCACGTAAGAGTTATTGTGAAGAAAAATCATGATAATACATACACAACCAAATCTTTTAACAACACCTCAAAAAACGACACAAGTTGAGAAATTGATAGCTATTTGGTTTTAAAAAAATTTTTTATTGCAGGTTGAAATCTATTGGCAGTGACCAGTGGAAATCGGGTGCAGCTCAGGATATATTTCTAAGTAGTACAGGTATGTAATGAAACCAGTGTATGATAAGCCTTCTACATAATAAGAAAACCATGAGAATTAGATGTTTGTTTATTGAGTCTTTATTACTGTATTTCTGTCTGGAAATTTGCTGTGAAAGAGAGAAAGGAAAGGGGGAGGAAAATATGGTTAGTTGTGGGAAAAAAGTCATTCGTTTAGACCTAGAGGTTGTCTGCTGTTTATTTTTCTAATCCAGGCCCCCTCTGCTCTCCTCCTCTGACCAGCAGACCAGTTTGGATTGCTCTCCACACCTGAGATGGTAAGATGTGAAATTGAGTGAATTTGGAAGTGTTGTAACAGGGGGGTCTCAGATTCGCCTTTGCTAATGCTGTACAGATGTTGGTGAAGCCTGGTCCGGATGCTGTTGCCTGTTTCTCCTATGTAGATTTTATGACATTGTGTATATTGAATAAAATATATTGTGTTGGATGTGTTTCGGGTGAAACGCCCTCTGATCGGGTAGGTGGCTGCGGAGTAAATGTTAGTGGTGGAGATGGATGGGAGGAAGTGATCCCGCTGCATTTGGTCCCGTTCTCCTCCTCCCCTGCTGGAAAAAAGTGAGCGGATTAGCAGATCTTTAAGATTCTTATTTTTCCTGTGTGCTGCAATGGTCCTGTAGTTGGGAAACGGAGTGTGTGACTGTTGTGTTGTGAGAAAATTGTTTTTCCAGCTGTGTTGTAAAGAAGTGAATTTCTGGGAGAAGGTGGTCACAAGTGGGAGGAGACGGGGGGTTGTCTGTGATGCAACGGGGTCTCCCTCGGATTCTGCGACGGGGCTGTTCTCCCCCTGGCGTGCACCTGTTCGTGATTGGTTATTGATGAGGTCCAGGGGGATGGCATTGGAGCGAGTGGGAGTGAGGGCAGCCAGCGTGGAATTCTTAACGGACCTAAGGAACCGGGTACTGTATCCTCTTTGCTTTAAGCTCTGAAAAAGTGTTGTTATGGCTTGTTGTAAATGATCCTTGTCTGAACAGATTCTGTGAAAGCGTATGATTTGTGATTTAATTATACCTCTGTATGTGTGTTTCGGGTGATAACTGGTTTTGTGCAGAAGTGCGTGTGTGACCGTCGGTTTGAAATAAACTTTTGAGAGTACCTGTGTGGTTGTACTGTCGGTGTGTTTGAAATATATTGTTGTGTCCAGAAAGTTTATGTGTGTTGTGCTTGTTTCGTATTTAAGTTTTATGGACGGGTGATGACTATTGAGTGTATCGATGAATTCTTGAAATGTGTCTAGTTCGTGTGGCCATGCACCGATAATGTCGTCCAGGAAGCGTAAATAGAAGGTGGGTTGTAGGCGACATTTTGCCAGTGCCTCCCGCTCCCACTCGCTCATGTAAATATTTGCGTGCGCGGGTGCGTATCGGTGGCCCATGGCCGTCCCCTGGACCTGTAAATACAAATTATCATTAAAGACAAAATCATTATCATTGAGACAAATAGTGAGTAGTTGAATTATTTCTTTGTCGGGTCTCGAGCTATCCGGGTATCTGTTCATTACAGTCTGTACCGCTCTCAGGCCCATCTCTGTGTTGATGTTGGTATAGAGGCTATCTATGTCAATTGTGAAGAGATGGTCCTGAGAGGGTATTTGCAGCTGTCTGATTTTATGTAAGAAGTCATAGGTATCTTTTAGGTAACTAGGGTGCATGTTGGAGAGAGGTCCCAGGTGAGTGTCTATGTATTTGGATGTGTTGTATGTGCAACTGTGACAGTCTGAGACGATGGGCCTCCCCGGAGGGACCTGATGGGGGACCGTCCAGGCGCCGGGCTCCTTGTGGATTTTGGGGAGGAGGTAGAATTGCCTATCATGGGGATCCGTAGGANATTTCCAATTGTGATTGTTGTTTTAGGCTATTTTGTATGGGTTTGTAATATCTGAGATTATTGAGTTGTCCATTAGCCTCCATTTTCTATTGTTGTGTGTCCATGATAACAATTTTGGATCCCTTGTCTGCTGGTTTAATGATAATTTGTGTGTTGGATTTTAGTTCTAAAATGGCTTGTTTTTCAGAGATCGAGAGATTATCTGTGCGGTCCGTCCCCCCCGTCCACTGGGCCAGCAGCTGGTGGTCCTGCCAGATCAGGCCCCGGGTTGCTCCAGTGAGGCCGTCCCAGGACGGCTCCCATGTAGATGGATCTGTGAAAGGTAGATGTTCCATGTCTTTTTGTTGAAAGTGATCAATTAGTTTAATGCGTCTATGGTAAGAGTGAAGATCAATTTTGAGCTGTTCCAAATTTGGGTGTGTGGGTTTGGGGATGAACGTGAGACGTCTCTCCAACAGGCTCACCTGTGCTGCAGTGGGTGTGAACCGTGTGGATAGGTTCAGTACGTTGGCTCGAGACCCCCAGGATAAATCCGCTGCTGTGCCAGGGTGGTGAGTTATGGTCGCTGGATTCTGTGGGTGCTGTGGGGGGTGAAAGGTTATTACAAGTTTAACTGTTTGGACCAGTGGGAGAACACCCTGTCAGCAGTCTCCGGGGTCCAATGGATGTTGTCCTGTGTGGTCCTGAAAAGATGCTGGGGGAGTGGCTGGAGATGTGGTAAGTGTGTGTGAATGTAGTTATTGATGGTGGTGAGGTTCTGACGTTGGTCTGGGGGAAGATGTGTGGAAAAGTTGATTATGGGTAATTTTATGTCAGCATTAGGAAAGGCGAATTTTGCCTTTCTATATACTGCTCTGAGTTGTTTAATTGAAGTATTGTGTGGATCCTGGTCCCTGTTGTTAATGCCCACGGAGAGGATCAGGATGTTGGTGTGTGGATGGGGTGTGGTCTTCTCCATGAGCTTTTGAAAATGAGAGAAACAAGCCCCCGGGTAGCTGTCAGCCTGGATTTGATTGTTATGGAATGGGGGGATTCTGTTAATATTGGAATCCCCCAGGATCAGGACCGGCTTCTCTGATTTAAAGGTCCAGTCCTGCAGTTTCCTATTTGACCCGATGTGGTGGCAAATGGGACTGGATGCCGCAGCCTCATCCTCCTCCTCCTCTTCGGCGCCAGGGGTCCTCCCTCCGCTCTGCTCTCTGGTCGGTGTGTGGTATAGGTTTTGAGGGGGGGATCAGGTACCGATCTAGGCCCTGTCATGTTGACGCTCTGGCCGTGGTGGTTCATCATGTTTTCCCCCCTATTATTAGTATTCCCACTTTGTGACTGGTGCAGCCCTGGAGCAGAGTCAGAGTTGGAGGATCCATCCCCGGCACCCAGAGAGGGCGGAGGCAGGAATGTCTGTGTGATTCCGGCTGCGGTCCTGCAATATGCGTCGGGACAGGTCGTTGTGGTTGTATTTTTGTCAGATTGGGTACCTTGATTTTTTGTGTTTGTTATGAGTTTCTTGTGTGTGATTGTTCGAGGCTGACAGGTATTTCCAGGGGGCTGCTGTGTCTGCTGCCCTCCGGTGGAGATGCCTGTGGGGAGAAGTGGGCAGAGAGAGTCCGGTTGGAGTGGTTAATGAAGTGGCTGAGAGAGAGTCCGGTTGGAGTGGTTAATGAAGTGGCTGAGCCTGGAGGAGGGGGAGAGAGACAACGAGGACCCAGGGGAGGGGGGACAGATGATGAGAGCCTGTGTAATCTGCTCCTTCGGTCTCTGTCCCGGGGTGGGAGAGGCTCTACCTCCTGCCCCGTCCCGGTGAGCATCTGTCCTTCTAAGTTTATGTTATGTGTGTTGTTGTTGGAATTTCTGGTTGAATTGTCCATCACTCCCAGAACGTTCTGACCATGCTGACCCCTCCAACAATCACCACTCTAAGGTGGTGGGGGTTCAAAAATTGTGGCCCACTGGCTATTAGTAGTGGTCGGCCTGCCCGACGTTTCGGTCTCATTGGACCTTTCTCAGGCGCACCGACCATAAAATAATGAGTCTGTTTGGCTTTGCATTTCCCTTTTGCTTTGCTCTCCTTTCCCTTTCTCCCTTCTAAGCTGTTCTAATCTTCCCTTCTCCTCTTCTGTCTACCTCTCTGTAGTCTACCCTGTATTTATAGTGTCTGCTGGTAGCTCCGCCTTGTATACTGTGCTGCATTTAGTTTCCCAATGAACTGATTTGTCTTTTTTTAACATGTTTTTAAGTTGTTGTTAGCTTACTTTTTAATCAAATGAAGTAATTTGTTTTTAAATTTGTTTTTAGCTTCTTTTTAACTTGTTTTTTAGCTTAGTTTTTTTTAACTAATTTGTATTTTGGCTGTTTGTTTTTAAGTTATTATGTAATATAGTTGTTGTTTAACTCATTTATTGTTGATGTTTGTATTAATTGTTGTATTTAACTTGTTTTTTAACCCTTTTAAATAAACTATATACCCCTATGAATTTGTCTGTGTGTATTCATTTTGCCTAATTAATGAATTTATTAACCGTTCTATCCTTTTCCTTTTTCCCCTTTGTATTTCCTTTCCCATTACTTATATCCCATCGTTTACCTTTAACCGGTTATGTTTAATTTAACTTTGAGTACGTCGTGTAATACTTTGGCCTAAACTGGTGGACGAAGCCAGCGGCTCTACACGGAAATCTATAATAGAAATGGCCTATTTTGGCACATTTGTGGGACCTCTTGGGTCAACTTACGGGCTAAGGTTAGGAGTAGGGGATTGAATGTCCCATCCCCTGGTAGGGGACGAGACGAGGTGCACGGTCTATCACTCCGATGGATACCCTGCCAGACCGGACCCCCTTGCCTTCTTTACCTATTTGTGCTCTTTGCTTGCTTACTTGCTCTATCTGTGCTTGTTTTGTTCTGTTCTTCCTTCCTCCTGTTTGTCCCTTTTATACTCTCTCTACTTGTGCTCTTGCTTACTTGCTTGCTGTGTTTGTGCTTCTTTCGTTCTGTTCTTCCTTCCTCCTGTTTGTGC
>NC_065521.1:47242760-47257116 GCF_006386435.1 Epinephelus moara | reverse complement strand
GTCCTTTACTCTCAATTATAGTCTGGGCAACCCTATCGGTAGGCCAGTGCTTTATAGGTCTACATTTGACCCTTGAACCCCAACCCTAACCCAATCCTAACCCTAACCCTAACCCCCTAACCCCCTAACCCTAACCCTAAACTTCAAAACTCAATCTTAACCGTCTCCATTCCTAAATATTAATCAACAAGAAAAACCTTTCCTTGTGTATAAAACACCACTAGAATGTATATATACACATATATAAAAATAATGCCATTAGCAATCTTCCAGGACACATATATATATGTGTATCTATATATATATCTATGTGTGTATATACATGTACCTCTCTTGACCTTCCACAACAATATAGTTCTAATAGCTGACTGTTTTCATTACATCTCCATCATCTATAATAAGGATAATACTATGCATAACCACATTCTATACAACCCACAGTATGACACGGGTGCAGCTCGGGACATCCGGACCCCTCCTGCTCTCCCTCCATCATACTTATTTCATTTTACCATTCAGCAAACATATTCTTGCAGCCCACGCAGAGGATCGGGATGATTCTGCTGACCCTCCGGTGGTAACCCACACACTACACCCTAAACATCTCAACTACATTGAATACACTTCCAATATCCCTGCACATTTTTCATTTCCTGGATCCTACCAACCACGGCCCCCGCAGTTCATAATGCACACCCACTTCCCCCCACTCCACCTCTCCCCACTGATTATCCTAATTCTTCCCATGTACACATCCCTCCTTACCTGCACCACATAGGCCCATTTAAATATGTAGGCATGTGCTCGGCTGACGGCCAATCAGGGCGGAGGAAGTACAATTTTGACGGAAATTTGAATCCCCAGGTAATAATATCTCCTTCCTCCCCCCACACTCCATTTCTCCATCTTCCCCCTGAGGAAGCACCAGTTGTGCAAAACATTAGGGAGCCTGGCCCCTGTCAGATCGCCTTCCATACCCCCTTTTCTTTTATTGAATTTGACATAAAATATTACCCACAGTTGTTTTTTTAAAATTACTTATTAAATGTTAAGTTTTAATTTACACCCGGAGCACCACCTGCAGATCCTACACCCCCCACCCACCCCCCGACTTCGGGGGGGTGAGTACACCTCGAGCAGGAAGAGACACACACTCTTGAAAGGATTGTTTTCTTACTCTGGACCCGGACATTACCTGCAATTGTTCAACGAATGTTTTCCAAGACCCTCCGCAACAACAGGACCGGACAGGCCAGACCCAACCAGAGGCCGGAACAACGGGGCAACAGCAACTACAATTGATCTCAGCTTGGTCACACACGCACAGGTGGAAATGTGGTTGAGAGTGTTGGGCACCGACACGGGCAAGGCCGCGGGGAATGGAGCAGGCCCGCAGCCGAGCACCGCAGGCCCCCCTATGATTCTCCTAGGACGGGCAGAAGCAGGGACAGACTTATACACAGACACACCAGGAACGACAACACACATACATACACACACACATACGCGCACACACACACACACACACACACACACACTCACCACTCAGACAGGCCCTTGATTCACACACGAGAGCAGCAGCCAAAAGTCACTTTAAACTCATACAAGCAGTTCACCATTTGCACACTATCCAGACAGCCATTCACACAGGCCACCCTCCTATGTGCATGGCCAGACAGGTCAATAAACTCACACAATTTATCAAACCATCATCACCCACTGACAGAACATACAACTTAGTTAAACAGAACACGGACACATAGATAAAAAAACACATGGATATATTACAGGACCACTACACAACCACCATTGCTACACTCAGTACAACATAGGATAATCAGCTGGCCTTTAATCTAGCAACCAATTGGGCACACAAATGCTACGGTACCAGACTGGATCCGGAAACCCTCAATAGGACTCGATCACTACTATTTCACACATCTACTCAATCATCATCATCATCATCATCCTCCTCTTCTACATCATCACCACCCTACTCTCGTTCCCCCTCTCCCTTTTCTGATCATTCCCAGTACTCACCTTCACGCTCTTTTTCACAACCAGTGGACCCCGAGACACTCAGCAGCCGACTTCGGGGCCCTACTACAGGGGGAGAGAGACCGACCCAGGGGAACCATACACACTCTCCTGCCCCGCCCAACAGAAAGCATCCTCAACTGTCCTCTGCTAATAACAGACCTGAAAAACAGCGAGATACACAAATCACACATAACAAAACACATCAACATAACCCTAATTTGGACTACACACACATAGCAGCTCCTAATCCGTAGCGCACAATGTTTCCGACTAAGCAACATGATAACAATTCAACCAGAAATTCCAACAACAACACACATAATATAAACTTGGAAGAACAGATGCTCACCGGAACGGGACAGGAGGTACAGCCTCTCCTACCCCGGGACAGAGACCGAAACGGCAGATTACGCAGGCTCTCATCCTCTGTCCCCCCTCCCCTGGGTCCTCGTTGTCTCTCTCCCACTCCTCCAGACTCAGCCACTTCATTAACCACTCCAACCGGACTCTCTCTGCCCACTTCTCCCCACAGGTATCTCCACCGGAAGGCAGCAGACACAGCGGCCACCGGAAATGCCTATCAGCCTGGAACAATCACACACAAGAAACTCATAACAAACACAAAAAATCAAGGTACTCAATCTGACAACAATACAATCACAATGACCTGTCCCGACGCAAATTGCAGGACCGCAGCCGGAATCACACAGACATTCCTACCTCCGCCCTCTCTGGGTGCCGGGGATGGATCCTCCAACTCTGACTCTGCTCCAGGGCTGCACCAGTCACAAAGTGGGAATAATGATAATAGGGGGGGAAACATGATGAACCACCACTGCCAGAGCGTCAACATGACAGGGCCTAGATCGGTATCTGATCCCCCCCCTCAAAACCTATACCACACACCGACCAGAAAGCAGAGCGGAGGGAGGACCCCTGGCGCCGAGGAGTAGGAGGAGGATGAGGCTGCGGCATCCAACCCCATTTGCCACCGCGTCGGGTCAAATAGGAAACTGCAGGACTGGACCTTTAAATCAGAGAAACCGGTCCTGATCCTGGGGGATTCCAATATTGACAGAATCCCCCCATTCCATAACAATCAAATCCAGGCTGACAGCTACCCGGGGGCTTGTTTCTATCATTTTCAAAACATCATGGAAAAGACCACACCCCATCCACACACCAAGATCCTGTTCCTCTCCGTGGGCATTAACAACAGGGACCAGGATCCACACAATACTTCAATTAAACAACTCAGAGCAGTATATAGAAAGGCAAAATTCGCCTTTCCTAATGCTGACATAAAATTCCCCATAATCAACTTTTCCACACATCTTCCCCCAGAACAACGTCAGAACCTCACCACCATCAATAACTATATTCGCACACACTTACCGCATCTCCAGCCACTCCCCCAGCACCTTTTCAGGACCACACAGGACAACATCCATTGGACCCCAGAGACTGCTAACGGGGTGTTCTCCCACTGGTGCAAACAGTTAAACTTGTAATAACCTTTTATCCCCCACAGCACCCACAGAATCCAGCGACCATAACTCACCACCCTGGCACAGCAGCGGATTTATCCTGGGGGTCTCAAGCCAATGTACTGAACCTATCCACACTGTTCACACCCACTGCAGCACAGGTCAGCCTGTTGGAGAGAGGTCTCACGTTCATCCCCAAACCCACACACCCAAATTTAGAACAGCTCAAAATTGATCTTCACTCTTACCATAGACACATTAAACTAATTGATCACTTTCAACAAAAACACATGGAACATCTACCTTTCACAGATCCATCTACATGGGAGCCGTCCTGGGACGGCCTCACTGGAGCAACCCAGGGCCTGATCCGGCGGGACCACCAGGTGCTGGCCCAGTTGACAGGGGGGACGGACCGCACAGATAATCTCTCGATCTCTGAAAAACAAGCCATTTTAGAACTAAAATCCAACACACAAATTATCATTAAACCAGCAGACAAGAGATCCAAAATTGTTATCATGGACACACAACAATACAAATTGGAGGCTAATAGACAACTCAATAATCTCAGATATTACAAACCCATACAAAATAGCCTAAAACAACAATCACAATTGGAAATCAAAAAAATAGTACAATCACTATACACAAACGGTTACATCAAAGCCAAACAGAGAGATTACCTGTGCGGTCCTACGGATCCCCGTGATAGGCAATTCTACCTCCTCCCCAAAATCCACAAGGAGCCCGGCGCCTGGACGGTCCCCCATCAGGTCCCTCCGGGGAGGCCCATCGTCTCAGACTGTCACAGTTGCACATACAACGCATCAAAATACATAGACACTCACCTGGGACCTCTCTCCAACAGGCACCCTATTTACCTAAAAGATACCTATGACTTCTTACATAAAATCAGACAGCTGCAAATACCCTCTCAGGCCCATCTCTTCACAATTGACATAGATAGCCTCTATACCAACGTCAACGGAGATGGGCCTGAGAGCGGTACAGACTGTAATTAACAGATACCCGGATGGCTCGAGACCCGACAAAGAAATAATTCAACTACTCACTATTTGTCTCAATAATAATGATTTTGTCTTTAATAATAATTTGTATTTACAGGTCCAGGGGACGGCCATGGGCCACCGATAGGCACCCGCGTATGCAAATATTTACATGAGCGAGTGGGAGCGGGACACACTGGCAAAATGTCGCTTACAACCCACCTTCTATTTACACTTCCTGGACGACATTATCGGCGCATGGCCACACGAACTAGACACATTTCAAGAATTCATCGATACACTCAATAGTCATCACCCGTCCATTAAAGTTAAATACGAAACATGCACAACACACATAAACTTTCTGGACACAACAATATATTTCAAACACACCGACAGTACAACCACACAGTTACTCTCAAAAGTTTATTTCAAACCGACGGACACACACGCACTTCTGCACAAACCCTAACCCTAACCCTCGGACGACCATGACAACTCCTCCTCCTCCTCCTCCTCCAGCAACCCCTCCATCCATCCCACAACCACAGGGGGCTGCACGCTGGACAACTCGTTGACCTCAAAATTTGTTGGTGGCATCTCTCCTAAGTACAACACAAAACCTTTGTTTTAACATTATTTTCCATGATTCAATGCAAATAAATTCATACAATTCTACATAAATGTTATTTCTTCTATCAACCCAGCTCAAATTACAAGTATTTACATGCAACTAGCTTAAAACGCTAACACTTAGCAAGGAAAAGAAGTACGTCTTACCTCTCCGATGTCCAGATGTCAAATGAGCTATTCCTCTTGATCATACTACTTATATAACACCTACAACAACACTCTGCATTTTCTTACACATTTTCACTATGACACTTAGGCAAACTTTCATTTCACCATTAACTCACATTTTCACTATGACACTTAGGCAAACTTTCATTTCACCATTAACTCATATGGGAAAATTAAAACGGCCATAACTCGGGAACCCTACGTCCTAGATACTCCACAGTGCTACCGTTGGACTCGCAGCGCCCACAAATGGAGAGGGTAGGCACCGCTCCCGTCTCTCTAGAACTTGCCCTTGAGGATGCTCGGTTCACGCTCACTCAGGTACAAATGTAACTACTATATCATTAGAAAACCCTTATTTCACTGACTTCCAAACTTAACTTCTTTAACACAACTGTAAAATTTACAATAAACAATACAAACTCTAAATTTTACAAACGCTTACAGTTTACAGTTCTTTAATACAAAATATTAACTATAGTTAAAATTTACTATTAACAATGTAAACTTTAAGACTTCACCTGTAAATATGACTTCCAAATTAAACTTCTTTTGCTGAAAAATAAAATTTCCATTTTAAAATATTACTGGCACTTCCTTTACCTCTTTTTGTGAATATCCTTAGCGGATTAGGCTATGGTCTGTCAGGACAAGTGGCACCATGGAGACCTCACGTTCCCATCCTCCTCCCTCCCCCTCTCTTCTCTTCTTTCGTCTTTTCTCTTCTATATGGCTCAGGACAGCAAGTGGGAGGTGGCTGGGGACTAACCTGCGCCGGCCAGTACCTTGCCTCTGTCTCCCCACACAAACTATGTTGTTGTTGGTCAACATAGGGAGAGACTCTGAGTATATCCCTTCTTGCCTAACCCTAACCCCCTTTTGATTTCTTTTTACTCGATTACACACCACTCAGCAACAGTTACTATACTAGACGTTTATCAGATACTGCTGTCGCAAAATTTAAGCCATCATCATTAAATTCAATACCATGTCCTTCAGTAACAGAGGTTTCCCATGCCGACTTGACCCTCTCCCGAATTGATCATCTTGTCGATAGCGCCGTAGGCTCGCTGCGAACAACACTCGACTCTGTAGCTCCTCTTAAAAAGAAGTTAACAAAGCAAAGAAAGTTCACCCTTGGTATGACTCTCAAACCCATAAGTTAAAACAAATGTTGTCAAAATTTGAAAGGAACTGGCGATTAACCAAACTGGAAAAATCTCACTTAGTCAGAGCAGACAGTGTCAAGACGTAGAACACAGGCCTCCGCAATGCCAGAGCAAACTTTTGCTCACCATTAAAATCTTATCAGCACAATCATCTTAATCTGTACACATATATTTGACATTGAATTTGATCTTTATTCCTTACCCCTGTCTCTCCTGATTGAAATTAATCTAGTTTCCATTCCAAACAGTATTCATGTCTACTTACATCACAGCTCCTCAGAATTCATAGGAATTATACATTACAGGAGGATTTTAAAGAAGCCACCAAAGTGTTGTTCTCTATTTCTCCACTAGAGGGTACTCTAGATCCTTTTTAAGCAGAGCTGTCAAAACATTTGAGTAAACTAAACCTCTGTTCATTGATTCTCTGCTGCCAGTAATTACTACATAATCTCCATCAGCAGTACAGCTTGTTAGGGTGATTAAAAATGAGCTCCATAACTTTACATAAAGATCTCAGCTCTTATAGGACCATAGGATTGTTGCTGCATACAAACAAATTAAATTTGCAGGACATTGTAGTCAAAACTAAAATCAAACCACTGTCTTAACTCTAGACCTCATTGGCACAGAACATTTTTTCAGCACCAACCCTGAGTGAGCAATCAACACAACAATAATGTTTCTCCAACACACAGATATGGCAACGCCCATTCAAAACACTTTGTATATTTCATCAGATGTAAACGATGTGGAATACAGTCTGTGGGTCAAACAGGTAATACTATGCTTACCAGGTTTACACAACACAGGTACCATATCTGTAAAAGTAAGTATACACACATTCCTCTGGTAAAACACTTTGTTGAACATACCTGGTCCTCAATCAATCCAAGATGGTCAATAGCCCAGAGAAGAACAAAGAGGCTTTGGAAATACTACAATCAGAGGGTCTCACTGAGAAGTGAGGGGCATCAGGGCAAGCGGACAGCTGATAGCCTGTGCATTTATTTTTCTAATTTATCGACGTCACATTGACAATAACAGTAAAAAACTCATTCTGCAGAATAGAAAATATATAATTGAGTTGTAATACAATGTTTAATGTTGCAGTTGGTAATGGCGGAGCTCATTTTAATGACCTTTAATAAATCAATTTAAATAAAACAAGAGTGCACTCTGGTTCATGTCCAGCGTCTTTCTCGGACCTTTCTTCTTTTGTCTCCATCATCACATTCTTTCATCACCTCTTCCTTTCGTCTCTTACTTCCTGTGTGCTCGCAGCATCAACCACTCTCCCTCTTTTGAAGTTCCCTCCTCCTTTGGCTCATTTCTTCTCTCTTCATGTCCCCTTATCACACACAACAGTGTGAGCACTCTCTGTCATTAGCTGATGAATTAAAGCATTTCAGTAGTTAGTCTACAGTGGAATGTTTTCCATCGCGGAATTGAATTACCATAGAAACTAATAAAACAACTTCACAGGGAGCCACTTACGCTAACAGTGCTGCGTCTCCTGTACTTCTCTCAGACTTCCAAATCTATTTCATTCAGTCATTCTGCCTTTATGGTTCATAAGGGAAATTTGGTTTGCAGACTGAAGACACACAGCATACAGACATCACATAGGTGAACGATAGTGGATAAGAGCAGACAGGGAGTGTGGAGCAATAAAAAGTCAAAATAGAAAGTAGTTATCGAGACACGAGAGGCTGCATCGTTTCATGTGCAAATGAAGCAGAATGATTGCAGTGGGGTTAAACAAGTGCCGGCTTCTTTTACAATCCATGCTTTCAGTCAACACTAGAAAAATGTTGGCATTTTAAATTTCTGCAAACCACAGATACGTTAGATTTACACATTATTATGTAGCACATGCACTGAAACTTCACATTTCAACAGTGTTGTGGTTAATGTGCAGTAACGTTTAAACACAGACAACACTTGGTTCTGGCTGGAAAACATCATGTTTTAGCTTAAAATGTCTGGTTCTGGGGGAAACAATTCCCGCTGGACACACAGTGATGTATCAATAAAAAATAAAAAAAACACTTGTTGTGGACGGGTCGCAACAGAACATTTAGGGCCTAAAGACGGTGACACACCTACACACAAGTTTAAATGTTTGTTGGTGTTGGACAATGTCTGCATTTCAGCAGGCATCTTTCCCAGGTGCCATACTGTCCACCATCACCTCCATCCCCTCCACTTCCTGATGACATAGTCAGCTCAGATACGATGTCACTGTAGAAACGTTGATATAAACCATATTCATGGTTTGAAGATGGTAGTGTCACACCGTCCACTATCCCCTTCATCACCTCCACATGATAAAGTCAGTAATAACTCTGACAAGCTGGAGCAAACTTAAGCAAGACTTCACAATTCAAAGTGACCTGTGGTGAGACACTGTGGAGACCACCACATGACTTAACGTCACCGCCACAACCAGGCCGCAAACAAACTACACCACAGTCACGTGACTTAATGTCACCGCCACAACCAGGCCATAAACAAACTACACCACGGTCACATGACTTAATGTCAGCGACACAACCAGGCCGTAAACAAACTACACCACGGTCACATGACTTAACGTCACCGACACAACCAGGCCATAAACAAACTACACCACAGTCACATGACTTAACGTCACCGACACAACCAGGCCCGAAACAAACTACACCACGGTCACATGACTTAACGTCATGACAACATGGGATCACTATGGTCATGTCATTAATACGGTCATGTGGTTAGTACGGTCATGTGATGCAAAGAAGACGTATGAACAGTCTCAACAGGACATTGGTGGTTCCTGAACAAATTCAGGACATCCTGGTCAACTATCCTGTTCCGCCATCTTGTTGATTGATCCTTCCTGTCAACACTCTGTTTATCCTCCATGTTGTTTTTTTGTGTCGTTGTTTTCATCTCAACACAACGTGTCACTCAGAGGGTTTAAACGTTTTAATTTCAGGACTGTGTGAAGACAACACGAAAGGAGGATTCAGCAGCAGCAGTGGTACACTAATAATGCCTCGCAGCTTTCAACAAAGCTCCTAAAGTTCCCCCACAGTGTTGTTATCTGCTCATCTCACACAGAGGAAGAGTGCTGTCGTCAACAAGTGTCGTCTCTTCAATTAATTTTATTTCTATGCTGACTGCTAATCACGCTAACAGGTTAGCCTCCCCGCCTGCGTCCCTGTGGGATCAAATCCTGCCGCCGTTCATCCGACAGCTGGAGAAAAAAAGACTCAGAAAATCAGTTTATACAGCCCCTCTGTGAAACACACACAACACAAAACACACACAATGTACACACAAATAACACAAGCACACACACACACACACACACATGAAAATAAAAACACAGATACACGATGGTGAAGCCTGTGGCATGCAGTCTAACAGGGACCCATAACCTTGGATGATGAGGGGAATAGAAAGTGTGTGTGTGTGTGTGTGTGTGTGTGTGTGTGTGTGTGTGTGTGTGTGTGTATGTGTGGTAATGAGAGAGTGGGTGGGTGCAGAAAAAAGGAAGTGGCAGAGAAGAAGAAGATCGAAGTAAAAGACAAGACGACAGAAAGCAACAGATGAGAGAAAAGGAGGAAGAGACGAGGACTCAAGCCAAGACGACAAAGACGAGAAAGAGGAGGACGAGAGGGAGGGAGACAAACACAACAAGGTGAGACGAAACCAGAACTTGTTTACCTGAACAAAACCTCTGAAGATACAGTTGATAAAACGTGAGCTGTTTGTGAGGTGAATAATTTAGTTTTGTCATCAGCAGTTTTTAATCATGTCAAAGAAAAAGAATTCAGAAATGCTAAATCCAAATATCAGTGAACATTTCACTGCAACAAATATTAAAAGGTTATGTTCAAAGGTTCAGATATGAATTACATTTGTTTTGTTTTTTTTTTCATATTATTACTGTGTGAGTATGCAGAAAATCAGAGGACATTTAATAAAATGAATTATCATGTAATTTATTTTAAAACGGATTCATTTACAAAACACTCTTAATGCGTAGAATAATAATAATAATAATTATTATTATTATTGTTACTCTGTAACTTGGAGACTTATTCATTAACAAATGACATTAAATGACCCAATCAAAACAAAGCAGGAAACCGGATTTCAGATGTATCATCACAAATATTAAATGATCACATGTGAAGATGTCATCATGCAGCGGTATCAAACCTGTGTTATTATTAATGCACACAACATTTTAATGTTCCAGAAGACCCAGACAGAGACAGTTTAACTACTTTATATTTAATGTTTTGGGTCATTTAACTTCATAACTCCTGAGCTTCATATTGTGAGTCAAATATTAAGAAACAAAGGAACCAGTAACACCAGATAAAAATCGCTACAGCATAGTATCTGAATATTTTTAGGTGGCAGTATCGTATTTTTACACAGACGCCAAGTGTTGATTTTTTTTTTATTAGATAAATCATAGACCCTTTTTGTTTTCATAACAAAGATTATGTATTTTGTGGGCAGAGCCAAACTGGTGGCAGAAAAGTACAACAGTGGGGTGAATGTGTGAATGCCAAATAAAACGTAAAAAGCACTAGAACAGTTTTTATTTCTCAACCGATTCCAGTGAGTGGTTTCTGTATCCATACGTTCATGATCTACGTGTAAAAAGTAAAGTTTTGTCTCCAGTTGATCATTACTGCGTATATTTAGGCTGCTGAAACATAGATTTGTCTATTGTGTCTATATATATCTATATATGTATAGATATATATATAGATATATGTCTTATTGTCCTTGGATAAAATTTGTGGAGACGTCCACATATAAAATGATTTAAGTACAACTTATCAACGTGCTACCGTGCTAGCTACCTAACATTGTCTGCTTATTAACACCTGGATCATAACAAAGTATATTAACTTTCACCGCTGCTCACTTTATTAGGGACACCACAAGAAAACCTGTTTTCAGTTTATGTTGTGAAGGGGTTAGCAATATAACTAATGTTGCTAATGTGCTACCTGCGGCTGATTGCAGGCAGGTAGAAACAAACCTCTATGATCCATCATCTGTTTAATAACAAACTATGAACAGGTTCTCTTGTGGTTAAATTTTCTATGTTCTGTTCTGATCCAGGAGTTCATAAACAGACAGCAATAAGATATCTTATCTCATCTTATAATATAATTCAATGTGGAAGAAGACAACTCTTCTACTCCATACACTCCACACCATTATATTACCTATATAGTGTGGATAATATTTCCATATATTGATGTGGTAGTATGACATTAAAATATTCGGAGAAACAGACATAGAGCGTTAGCTAGCACGTTGATAAGTTATCTGTTGTTACTTCAATCAATCAATCAATTTTATTCATAAAGCCCAATATCACAAATCACATTTTGCCTCACAGGGCTTTACAGCAAACGATATCCCTCTGTCCTTAGGACCCTCACAGCTGATCAGGAAAAACTCCCCCCAAAAAAACCTTTAACGGGGAAAAATGGTACCACATTAAATTATCTGTGGACGTCTCCACGACTATTAACCATGGACAATAAGACAAATTTGACATACATGAATCTTATAATGATGAGTTATCTTTCATCACGTCAGTAATTCACTTCATGCAATCCAAACACACACTCCTCTACTGAGCGTCCAGCAGCCATTACAGGATGAATATACACTAAACTTTTTTTTCTGCCACACGTAGATCATAATATCTGTATGCAAATATGTCTGCGGTCTGCAAAAACAAACTAACGTTACAGCGTTCCAACATCTTCATAAACCTCGTGGAAAAACCCAGCGTCTGTACGAAAGAATAATTGCAGACATACAAACCTCTCCATGCAGACAGGTTTGTTCTCTGCGGTCACATTCAGGAAGTTTAATACAGACATCTGTCTAATGATTTTTGTTAATGATGGACAGACGTGCTGCTGAGCAGAGACAAGGACAGAAAACGAAGCTCTTTAAGACATTAACAAGTCAAACAGCTTTTCATGACTTCTTTTTAGAACAATATAAATCCTGCTGCCACCCGGTATGTAGATATAGACCATAACATTATTTCATGTTGGAACTGTGTGAATTACGTCAATATTATGTTGATTTTTTGTGTTTACATCAAATTCTGTAAGCCATAGAGGTCTTCGTTTATCTTTAACGGCGTCCTTAGTGATGGTTTTCCATAAAAATGAAGGTTATCTTTTTTTGACTTCCTGTCCTGGCACAATCAGACATTTTGTTCATTTCATTTTAATTCTCGACTGTTTCTCTCTGGTCTTTGCTGTTGTTCAGTCACCAGCTGCTGTGACTCAGAACTGGTCTATTTTTGTTATAAATACAAATAAACCATGGCGGCTTGGAACAATAATAAAATCAATAGTGTTTTTTAGTTCATTAGACACATTGTGCTGTAATAGCAAACATGAGGTGACATTAACTTTACCTGATAAGACATTTGTTGACAAAGTGACATTGAAGAAATTGTTTGTAATTTTGTTTTTGCCCAACAGTGTTCAGGTATTGAAGTTAGTTTAAACCTTTATCACACACCATATGAAGACTTTATCCGCCAAAACAACTTCCTGTTTAGTTTTATTATGCTCATCATCATCATCCTACTGATCCCCAATATCTTTGAGACATTAAAAATCTATCAAAACACAACATTGGGCGTCATTGGGCGTTATTTTTGCAGGTTGAGCAGTACCGCAGCTTCGTATAGCTACGTCGCTTCAACAGGTGGAGAAACACAAACACTGACAGACCTGCTGTCACTAGGTGTTTCACTGTGAATGGACAATTGTTATGTGGGGGGCGGCGTTTAGCAAACAGCCAGCTCCTCTATCAGAGGGAGCATTAGCAGCAGCTCAGACACTCATCGTGTCAAACACAGCAGAAAGTTTAGAAAAAACTGATGAGTAAAAAACACGGTGGAGGTGTGACGTTGCATCTGTATGTTTGTCGTTTTTCCTCGGTGGTAAAAAAAACAAAAAAAACAGCGTCACAGTCGTAGATTGTAGATTTGTGATGTGTTTCTGTGCTGCTGGTGTCAGCGGTGTGTTGTCTGATTTGACATGAATGATTCATGAGCAGCTGTTGTTGGTGTGTTAATAATCAACGCCTGGAGCATCTCTCTTCCTCTCTTTTATTATCTATCTATCTTTTCATTCGCTCTCTGACTCATTTTCTTTTCCCCTCAGGTCTCTACCTCTCTCGCTGTACCTGAACACCTTGACTCAGTAACGGCCAGAAAAACAGGACATGTCTACTCCTGCTTCTTCTTCTCTCTCATATTTTAACTTTCTCTTCTTCCCTATCACTTTCTCTATCACTCCATTCTTCCCTCAGTTCACGTGTCTCTTCTTGCTGCAGTTTGTCAGTGAATCATCGATCTGAAGGGAAACAGAGGAAACGAAGATCCGTCTTCTCTTTCACCTCTAATTTAACTTATTTAAGTCACATGTTCAGTTCAGTGATTATTGTATTGTTGTAGGTGAAAGTCAGAAGGAGCTCCGGACTGAGAGGACGACTCACACAAACACACAACATCATGGCTGATGAATGACTGGTAAGACTTGTCTGTAATTCACTCTCTACATTATAACTAACTCTCTACATTATAACTCTAACTCTCTACATTATAACTCTAACTCTACATTATAACTCTAACTCTCTACATTATAACTCTAACTCTACATTATAACTAACTCTCGACATTATAACTCTAACTCTACATTATAAATCTAACTCTCTACATTATAACTAACTCTCTACATTATAACTCTAACTCTACATTATAACTAACTCTCTACATTATAACTCTAACTCT